>NW_001914903.1:0-11987 GCF_000208925.1 Entamoeba histolytica HM-1:IMSS | reverse complement strand
TCATCACTTGGAGACGAATTCAAAGGATACATCCTTAAAATCACTGGTGGATGTGATAAGGATGGTTTCCCAATGATGACAGGAGTAGCTACTAACAATCGTGTCAGACTTCTTCTTGATGGAAGAAATGGATGTTACAAACCACTTAGAAATGGAGAAAGAAGAAGAAAGACAGTTAGAGGAGCTATTGTTGCAGGAGACATTTCAGTATTGAACACTGTCGTAGTTAAGAAAGGAGAAGGAGAAATTGAAGGAGTTACTAATGATGCACTTCCAATGAGAGCTGGACCAAAGAGAGCATCTCATATCAGAAAACTCTTCAATCTTTCTCAAAAGGATGATGTTAAAAAATTCGTTATTAGAAGAGAAGTTGCTAAAAAACATCCAAAAGAAGGAAAATCAACAAAGAGATCTAAAGCACCAAAGATTCAAAGACTTGTTACTCCAAGAAGACTTCAACATAAGGCTCAAAAATTAGAAGCTAAGAAATTACATAAAATTGCTATGCTCAAGGAAGCTAAACGTTATGCTGCTATTCTTAATAGATACAAGGTTCTTAAAGCACATGGAATGAAAGTTGTCTCATTTGCTGATACTGATGCTGTTTTCAAACAAAACAAAGCTGGTTCAAAGAAAGCTGCTTCTAAGGGAAAGAAGGTTAATTCCAAGAAAACTGGAAAGAAATAAGAAGTTTATTGATGAGATTTGAGTAAATCTATATTTTCGTTTTAATATTCCTTTTTTGTTATTCTTGAAATAAAAACAATGTTTAAAAGAAGGTTTTAACAAAATGTTTTATCAAGTTTGATATTAATAATATTAGTCTTATTCATCAAAAGAAATTTCAATAAAATAAAATATTTTTTCAAAAAAAAGAAAGAATTTACTTCATTAAGTATATTAAAATAATAGTGAAACATTTTTAAATCTTTAACATTTTAAAGTCTGTTTATTAGTAGATTTATGTTTTATAATTACAAGAAGGAATATGGGTTTCCAAATAACCAAACAATAAAAAATGTCAATTAATAGAACATATCTTTAATTTATTGTTATGGTCATTGAGAAGTGACTATTTCAATTTTTTTATTATTTTCTAATTCTGTTTTACATTCATTTAATATTATAATTCAATTAAATGATTCTTCTTCTATTGTGCCGCCAGAATTTCCTGTGTAAAGCATTAAGTCTTTCATGTTTTTGATATTGATTGTTCGTAGGAGTTTTGGGAAGTCTAATTGTAATTTTAGCATTTTTAATCTTCTTACTGATTCTTTGTGTATTAATCCATTTATTGATAATATAACAGGTATTATTTCTACATATATTAATTCTCTATTAATTCTTAATTTCTCTTGTAAATTTTTGTATTTATTTATTTTATGAATATAATTTAACTCTACATTCATATCTTGACATGTAACAACATCTATAATATATCATTTCTTTTCTGTAATATTTTTATATTATATATCTTATCTTCTAGCATGGAAAGAATGGTCACTAACCAATAAATCAATAATGTAAGTTATTATCATTTTATCATTATAAATACATTTAGGAGGATTATTAAAATCAAATTAATTGTAATGGGTAATTAATAAATGTTCAAATTTTTTTAATAGTTATATTTTGATATTGTTTATATCTTCTTTGAGTGTTATTATGGTATTTATTTCTATTATGATAGTATTGTTTATTTCTATTGGAATTGTTATTTAAGTGTTTATGACGATAGTTATGAATGAAGTGATGAGTGAAATGATTTATATCATCTATGTTGTGATATTTATGGTAATAATTCTTATTGTAATGGTTAGTGTGATTATTCATGTATCTCTGTCTATACTGATAATACCTATTTTCACTCATTCTTCTATCATTTATATTTCTTGGTTGGTATGTATTTCTTCTTTGATTATTTGTTTTTCTGTATTTTTTGTGGTGTCTCCTGTATTGCATCTTTTTTGTTTGATGTTGTTGTAATAACATAACAAATATATAAAGAAAATAAATAAAGATAATAGTTGAATGAATATATAAAATATTTGTATTTATATTAATAAATTAATTATAGTTTCAAAAAGTATACTTTAGAACTACTAGAAGAAGACAAAATGATTGGATTTGACTCTCATGATCCAGGAACAACCGAAGCAAATTCCGTTAACATTTAATTAATTGATTTGTATTAATAAGTTAATCTTATTTTAATTAAACTATTAAATTATTTGTTAAATTCTTTATTACTAATTTGTTAAACTTTCTTATAACACTAATGAACATTCAATAACTGTTATGTTAATTTAATGAATCATAAAAGAATTTATAAAAGAATTAATAAAATAAAATGTAATGATAATATTCAATAATTAATATAATTTACTTGAATATTATATAAATTTATTTGTTAATAACATTGTAGTTGTAATAAATTTTATTTATTTAAATGTATTAATAAAAATTTTTATTAATCAAAAAAATATTAAGACAATATTGAACTTATTAACAATATTAATTATATGTTCAATATATTAAAAGTATATTAAATATGTAATTATAAAATAATGAATAAAAATTAAATAATTAAATATTTCAGAATTATTAATGAAATTCATATAATAATTTAACAGCTTTCACTTCAATATTAATAATTATAAATTTTTCATTGTTTATTTTATTTTGAATATTATATATTATATATTTTATTTTTATTGATTTTCAAATACAATAGAATACTCTTTTTTATTCATATAATCAACTTTATATAATGAATGTTTAATTGAATTTTATTAATTAATTAGTGTATTGTCATTTAGTAAGTTATATGATTTTTTTATTTTAGTATAATATTGTTTAATGTGTTGTTTAGGTTGATACTTTTTGAATTGAATAAATAAGAGAATTTAGAAAGTATAAATTATAAAAGTAAGAAGTGTTTAATTTTAAATGCAACAATTTAATAAATAACAAGTTTTATTATATTTTTAATTTATTTATTTATTCAATTTGTATGTTTATAAGTGTTAAATATTAATAATATTAATGTAATCGTGTTGAAATTAATTTTTTAAATAGTTTAATTCTATTTCATTTGAAAGTGTTATTTTATGTTTATCATATACTTATCAATAATTAATTTAGAAAAGTACTTTCGTTAATACTCGTTATGAAACTATTAAATCATTATCTAAAATTAAATTATGGGCAATATTATGAATTAGTTGTTTATTAGAAATTAATCGTAGTCTATAAAAGTTAATATAAACATGGATATATAATTGTATTAAATGAAATTTAAAAGTATTTATCAGGTTCTATGACTAATTGAGACCATTATTTTTATATTATCAAAAATAATTAATATGGTTAATTGACATATTAAATAGAAATAATAAGTACATAATAAATTGCTTGTTCTAATAGACTGGTAATGAATAAGAAAAAAAATTATTAATTGTTATTTAGTACCATTAATTGTAATATATTTATATTTTATTATATTAACTTATATAATTTCACTATTTATACTATTAATTTGTAACAATAGGACTAAGTATAAATGGGAGAAATATATTATTTATAGTCATAATTTCTTAGTTAATGTTAATTTCAATCATCAAACTTTAATTATCAATAACTGATAAGTTTATTAGTCCATATACAATTGAAAATATAAATCTCATTTGGCACGTTAATCATTTTTGGGCTGTATTTAATATTTGATAATATTAATAAGAAAATAAATAAAAAAGAAAAATAAAATGGTCCCGGCGGGGATCGAACCCGCGACCCTCGCATTTCTCTTTCCTATAAGTACGATGCACTACCGACTGTGCTACGGGGCCTTCTTATTTTTATTCTTCTATTTGACTATTTCTTTTTGATTCTGAAACAATGTTGACAAGTCAGAAACAACTCACAAACTTTAAAATAATTTCATGCTTTGGTTTCCCTATTTATTATCTAGCCATGACGTTACTTTTGGTGAGATAATAATTATTCAAAACTAATTGGTTATTATTTATTACTATTTATTATGATATAGTTATGGTGATATTACTTATTTATCAACATGAAAGTATATTTGTTAATGACTGTTTTGATTTAAATATATTGAGTGTTATCAAGAAAAGTTCATTATGTGGTTGTTTTTATTCAATGAGATAAAACATAGTCATAGTGTTAATGATATATTCAACATAATAAAGCAATTACTTAAGTGTTAATAGAACTAGCTTCTATTGTTCCTGCATCAGGGGAGACTAATCAAGTCCACCGAGTCTTCTTCTAGTAGCTCTACAAGTATGTTTGGTTGTGATTGAAGCAGTATTCCATCACATCCTTCATGTTCTTTATTATATGGTTTTTAATTTCTTTAATGATATTAATCTCATTTTTTATTTCTTTAATTAATTTAATACTTTATTTATTATTCCATTAATTGAGATTACTACTGGAATTATTTTGTCATCTTTTATTTTCTCTATTTTCATTAGAATATTCTTTAATTCATAGTACATGTTTCTTTTCTTCAAATACACTCAATTAATATTGTAATCAGCCACAATAGTCATATCAAATATTAGACTAGTTTTATTCTTTTTATTTAATGCATATATATGGTATTTTGTGATATTATCAATCACTTTTTGCATTATTTGTTCGTTCCATATCATAATAATGTCTTTATATTGGAACATTGTTTCATAAAGAGATTTTTATATTGGTTATTTCATTTATATTTTCTTAATAATCGATATGATAATGCATATATTGTCATGTTTTTCTATTTGTGATTTTTTATGACCAATACAAGATAGTAGAATGTGTTCTACTGTTGTTATATTGTATTTACAAAGTTGGTAGTATTTCAACATTTTATTTTTCTTTATTTTCATTTTTCTATACAATCTGAACATTGCTCAATCTTGCATTTTAGTTAATTGTAAAAATGAATTCTTTTTAATAATGATAAACTTCAATAATTTATCTATAGTAGTTTTATCTACTTATTTTGACTCAAATAATCTTCTAAAATGTTCACTTATTTGATGATACTTCCATTTTTTGATGTATTGGTCGGTCAATAATTTTTTTATTTCTACCACTACTTCTTTTTCTTTTTTCTTTTCTATCCCTTCATTTATTATTTCTTCTATTTTTGTTTCTGGGATTTTATGAATTATTGTTTTAATTCTATTCCATGTTCATTTCTTACTGTACCATCTATCTAATATGTTATTTCTTATTTCACTTTCTCTTGTACAGTAGTACATCACTGTTCTAACTAATTCAATAACATATTCGTCCATTATATTTATTAATCCTTCACCCATTTCTTCTAGAGGGACATACAACCTATCTTTGGAGTTTCACCAATGTATTTTGCCTTTCTTAAATATTTTCTTATCTCCAAATCCATTTTGTCTAAGTTACTTTCCAATTTACAACTGATGCTGAATATCTGAATACAGAAATTAATTCAGTGTTTATTCTTGTAATATATCTTCTATTACTACTTTCATCAGTGTTTATTTCTTCCATCTTCTTCATCATTTTTTCTTTGATGGATTTACAATTGAAGGTGTCATCAATTTCGTCGGACTGCCATATTCCTAAATATTTATACAAGTCCTCACCTTCAATGACTGGGATGTTTTGCATTCAATTTTATATTTCCTTATTGTTTTTTAATACCATTCATGGTTTTTTTCTCATTCATCTCAATATGTAACTTATTATTTCTTTAATTTCATAGTGGATTATTCACATTTCTTCACTACTTTCTGTCATTATTTTCAAACCATCCATATATAATGTGTGATTTGATTTTGTGATTTTCTCTTCGATGATTTGAGAAATTACATTCATCTGTATGATGAAGAGTAGAGGGGATAAGGAATCACCTTGTAAAATTCTTCTATTTAATTTAATACTACCTAGGTATTCATTATATTTATAACCTATGAGTATCTTCCATCTATTCAGCATACTTTCTATTATGTTTATGATGAAACCATCTAGATTAAAAGATTTTAATGATTCAATTACACATTCATGGTTGACAGTGTCATATGCTTTCTTGATGTCATAATATAACTCCACATATTTTGGGTATTTCTATTCTTTTTGCTGATTTAACATATAACTATTAATTATTCCTTCTTTAGCAACAAGAGAATGTAGTTTACATCCCAGTTGGTTATTACTAATTTTAAATGATTCACTATTCATATTAAGTCTTCTGTGAATATTATCTTTTAATATGGAGGTAAATACTTTCATAATTACATTTGTACAACTGATAGGACGATAATTAATGACATCATTCCTATCACTTTGTGGATTAATAAAGTTCTTCCACTTACCATGTCTAATGGGATATTTTCATGGAATTTCAACCATTCATTGAAGATATTGAGAATGGCTTCTCTTGATGATGACATCCTTTTCAAATAATACCCATATATAGTGTCTATTCCTGGTGTTTTCCAGTTATTTATTCTCATTATACTTAAATTTAATTCATTTATTGTTATTATGACACTATCATAATTGACATATCTTTCATTCCACGAGGTGATTTGTTTTATTTTCAATTCTCTTTATTTGATTTCACCTGTGTTTCATATAACGATTTCAAATATTCTAAAGTAATATCGTTATTTGGGTATATTTCATTTTTTATTTCTTCCTTATTTTAATTTTCTTGTTAGAATCAAACATGATTTTATTTGTATTGATTCTGATTATTTCTTCCTTATTAAATTTAATTCTTTCTTTAATCATTATCATCATATATTTTTAGGTATTTTATTCTTTATATTCATTTGTTTTCAATATTTTCTTCATCATATTCATTTAATTTCATGATGCACTTGATTCTGTACAATTTCATTGACCAAATCTTCTAGTCTATTTATTTTCTTTAGGATTTCTTTTATTTCATCATTTTTATCTCTTATTATTTTATTTTGGAGATAGAGGTGCATAACCATTGAAATATTCTTCATATCATCTTGCAGATAATCCATTCTGCTTCCTGATTATACCCATCTATTATTAATTTCTCTTATTAATCAGTCAGCTTCTTTTCTTTGAAAGTAGTAATTAATGTTTGAACATTTTCTACTTTCATTTCTTTTATTTTATTGATGATAGTGTTAAGATATTCTTCATCAATTTCTGTAGAGTTATTTTTTATTATGATTTTTTATTATTGAATTACACTCTATTCTTCTTTATATTATATCATTTACTTTCATTTTAATGTATTGTTTAGTACTTTCTTTTATGTGACATTTTAATACAATTAATATATTCTTTTTCATTATTTACATTAATGTTTATCACTTTTATTATACTTTCAATTTGTTCTTTCTTAATTTCTTATATAACTTTTTATTTAACCAATTAATTGCAAAACAATACAACACTTCAATTAAAATTTTATTTCTTTGGTTTGTTGTATTTCTTGTCTGTTTATCATCTCTTGTTTTTTTGACAATCAGTGCTTTTCTCTTCGTTTTCAAATACTGTCTTTTTCATAGGAGTATTTTCGTTTATCTTCATCGTCACTGATGATGTTTTCATCAATATTGGTTGTGCATTTATTACAAGTGTCATCATTTTCTTCTTCTCTAGTTCCTTCTGTGAAATAAAATTTTCAATATCATCTTGTTGTTTTGATATGACTTGTTTTTGTGTTTCATTTTCTTTTTGTGTGTTGTCTAATTCTTCTCTTGTTATTTTTGCAATTTCTTGGTTTTTAATTGCAATTTTTTGATATTCAGAGATTTGTTTTTCTTTATCTCTTATTTCTTTCTTTAATTCTTCAGTGTTTTTTTCTATCATTTCAACATTCTTCTCTAATGTATTTGCCTTTTATTCTAGCAGTTTGTTTCTCTTCTTCAGCTTTCCAATTTCTTCCTTCATTTCTTCATTTTCTTTTTCAATCTTCTTTTTATTAGCTTGGATACTTCGGATTTTTTCTTCTTTATTATTTGCTTCAATGATTTTCTTTCCTTTTATCTCATTTATTTTCCCTTGTAGTTTAGTGTTTTCTTCCTCTAATTTTTCGTTTTCTTCATTTCATTATAACTTGTTTGAACCTTTTTATTTTGTGTTTTCATTTCTGTAATTTCTTCTTCAAATTCTTTTCTAACGATTTCTTTACTTTTTCCTTGATTTCTTCTGAAATCACTTGTTCTTCTTACTCTCTTTTCATACTGCATTCTTTAACTTTTTCTTTTAATTAATTAATTTGATTTTGAAGTGTAAGTATTTCTTCTTTGTCATTTTCTTCTTCTTTCTTTTCTGTTTCTTCTTGTATTTTCTTTATACTTTCTTTGCTATTTATTATTCATGCATTTTTACATCTTTCATTCATTTCTTTATTTGGGTTTTGTTTTTAATTTCTTCTTCAATCGCTTTAATGTCTTTTTCTTCACAATCTTTTGTTCTTTCCTTAATTTCTTCCTTAATGTTTTCAATTATCTTTTTCTTTTTAAGTGAATATACTTTTTGGAGGATATCATACCATTTTTTCTTCTTACCTTCATATTTTTTAAGTATTTCTTTGTATTCTCCTTTATTCCACTACTTTGTTATTCTTTTTATTCTTTTTGTATATCATTTATTGTTAACCATTTATATTTGTTATGGGTGTAATTATTATTGTATTTACCTTGTTTCTTATTTGTTTTTCTTTGTGTTTTTTGACTTCTAAACACTTTTCCTTGGTATATCCTTTACCATTATTATTGTTGTTGTGCCATTTATTGCTATTGACATTTCTTTTTTTATTGTGTGACCTTGGATTTCTATGACCTGTTTGCTTTTCTTTACAAGAGCCAAATGTTTTATACAATAGCCATGGCATTAAAATTTGTTGTATTTCCTGCATTGGAAAAGGATCTCCCCCGAAAAGAAAAAGAAATCAATTATGATTAACCTTATTTTTTAGGTTTTCATCATGTTGAGAAGTGAGCGAATCAGTTTCTTCAACACGCTTTATTTCTATTCAAATAAAGTTTTTGCAAGCATGCTCGACTTAAATGGTTCCTCAATTAAGTTGCTGCCTGACTTTTATTTTGATTTTAATCAGTAATATAATATTTCTCATTCTTTATATTGTTGTTTTAAGGAGAGTATATCCATAACATACTGTTATAGCTCATCTCCGAAAAGGATCTCCCCCGAAAATATAAGAAAAATAAGATAAAACAAAAAGATAAGAAATAATGATAAGGACAAATAACAAAAACAAGAAAAAGCATCAAGGAAAAGAAAAGAATGATATGAAGAATATGAAAAGAAACAATAAAGAGGTAAGAAAATAGAAGAGAATGTCAACAAAATAATAATAAAAAGAAAAGTATAAAGAAATAAATGAACAGAAAGTGTAAAAGAAATAAAAGAATCATAGAAAGAATGACAAAACGATACAAACATGAATTGATAAATATAGCATAGAAATAATTAAAAACAAAGAATATCGAATAAAAGAAGAATATATAAAGAAATAAAATAAATACGATAATACAAAACCAAAGAATGAAAAAAAAAATGAATAATGAAGATAAATCTGATAATAACAATATTGAAAATACAATAAATATAGATAAAGTTGTAGTACAAGAAATTGTAAAAGAAGGTTATGTTATAATAGAACAAAGTAGTGAAAAAGAAACTTAATAAATAACAAAAAAATTACATAAATAAGAAGAGACTCAAATAAAATGATATTAAGAGAAATGAAAGAGCAACAAGTATAGAAAGAGAAACAGCAGTGATGAAGAAGATGATAATAAAATAGAATAATGAAACAAAACAGAATTACAATTATTGAAGAGTATTAACAAATGAAATAATAAACATAATAAACATACATTATATAATATTCAAAATAAAAAAATAATAATTGGATAATTAAGTGTTAATAAAGTCGTCATTTATCCGTTACTAACGGATATTAATTATTCATACATAATTAAAAAAGAATTAATTATTTATTTTACTTATTATTTAAATTTTCTTCTTGACTTGTGAATGAAACATTTTATTTATTTTTCATTATTGTATTTTTCATTCTTCTTTATGCTTAGTTTTTCTTTTTAATCCGATATTTGATTTTTACTTTAGTTTTAATGAATATTTTTATTTTTCTTATTTTATGGTGATTTAACATGTCATTATACTATATTCTCGTGTATAATTTCATTTAGTCTTAACTAAATCAAGTATATACCTTTCTTTTGATATTATTCCATATATATTTCTAGTTTCATCTAATAAATATCCATTATTATATTACAGCAAAAAATAATCCATTATAATACCACCATTACATTCATTGAAACATTGTTTAAGCAAAATTCATATTCAAATGAAACGTCATGGCTAGATAATAAATAGGGAAACCAAAGCATGAAATTATTTAAAGTTTGTGAGTTGTTTCTGACTTGTCAACATTGTTTCAGAATCAAAAAGAAATAGTCAAATAGAAGAATAAAAATAAGAAGGCCCCGTAGCACAGTCGGTAGTGCATCGTACTTATAGGAAAGAGAAATGCGAGGGTCGCGGGTTCGATCCCCGCCGGGACCATTTTATTTTTCTTTTTTATTTATTTTCTTATTAATATTATCAAATATTAAATATACAATTAATTAAGTATTAATAGAATTAGGTTCTGTTATTTCTGGATAAGGGGAGACGAATTTCATCACTTTGTCATTTCATAGAAATTCTATAGAGTATATTTGGTTATATTAGATCCATTGTTCAATACTGTTTAGCATGTTTTTAATGACTTAATTTTTAACTTTTTTAAAAATGCCAATTTCAATTTTTATTTTTTTCATTTATTCTAATGTTTTCTGTATGTACTAAACTGTTTATTGAAATTATCATTTCAATTATTTGATATCTCTTAATTTCTCAATTTTCATCACCCTATTCTTTAATTCATTGTATATATTCTTTTATTCTAACACTCTCAATTGATATTGTGATATAAATCACCAGTCATATCATTTATTATTCCACTTTTATCTTTTATTTAGTACATATCCATTTTCTTTTCTTTTATTATTTTTATATTGTTTCAATGAATATTTCTAATCATTTATTTTCATTAGATTTAAATGTAATTCATTTATTGTTATAATAACATTACCATAATTTCTGTACTTCTTATTCAACATGATGTTTATTTTATTTTCAATTTCTCTTTATTTGTTATTAGTTGTGTTTCTTATATAATTTCATTTATTCTATTGTAACATTGTTATTTTGTATATTTTATTGTATCTTTCTTCTATTTTTTTCTTATTAGATTCATTCACCATTTTATTTCCATGGTTTCTGACATTTTTTATTCATTTTATTTCTTTCTTTATTAATCATTATATATTTTTTAGATATTTTTATTCTTTCTATTACTTTGTTTTTAATTTCTTCATCATCATGTTCATTTAATTTTATGTTGCTTTTTATTCTGTATAACTTCTTTTGTTTATTTGTTCTATTCGGAAAAGAAAAAAAAAAGCAAATAATTGAAAAAGAAGAGAATGAATGATATAAAAGAATAAAAAGAAAGTAAAAAGTAGAAGAAGATGAAGAAAGAATAAAAGTAGAAAGTAGAGAATATAAAAAGAAAGAAGATAAAGTGTAATAAAACAAAAGAGATGATAAAAGAAGAAAAGAAAGAAAAAAATAAAGGATGCAAATTTTATTTCAACAAATAAAAAAAGCGCAAAATTTAATGATGCAAAATTTAATGATGCAAAATATTTAGCAACATATTTTATTGATGCAAAATATTTTGAAATAAAAATAATTCATCATTTGATATTATTATTATATTTGATAATAAATTATATTATATATTAAATACATCATATTTCTTTATTATTTATCTTTCTTTTCTTTTTATTATTTCATATATTACATTATTATTCATTCATTCATTATTTATATTTCAT
>NW_001914904.1:81441-84158 GCF_000208925.1 Entamoeba histolytica HM-1:IMSS | reverse complement strand
GTATATTTCTTTAATATTTCATTTGTGTATTATCAAAATATATGTTTTATTGATTTTATGTTGAACAAAATATTAAATATAATCAATATTTTCAATGTTAATTATTCATTATTTATTATTAAATGTTTTGTATATTTATTATATTAAATGAATATGATGAATGAATATCAATATTATTGTTTATTTGATTTTAAAAAATAATAAATGAATATGAAATAATGAAATAAAATAATGAAGACAATGAAATGATAATGAAATAGAATAATCTAATATTGAACAAATCAAATAAAGAATATATTGAATATATCATTATTGTTACTTTATTATTTGTTATTTCAATTATTAAATATTAATAAATTATTATTCATGAATATTTAATTGATTGATATTTTACAATTTCATTTTCATTTTATTTAATAAATGAAATATAAATAATAAATGAATGAATAATAATTTAATATATGAAATAATAAAAAGAAAGATAAATAATAAAGAAATATGATGTATTTAATATATAATATAATTTATTATCAAATATAATAATATCAAATGATGAATTATTTTTATTTCAAAATATTTTGCATCAATAAAAATGTTGCTAAATATTTTGCATCATTAATTTTTGCATCAGTTATTTTTTTCATTCTATTCTTCTTTTATCATCTCTTTTGTTTTATTACACTTTATCTTCTTTCTTTTTATATTCTCTCCTTTCTACTTTTATTCTTTTTTCATCTTCATCTACTTTTTACTTTCTTTTTATTCTTTTATATCATTCATTCTCTTCTTTTTCAATTATTTGCTTTTTTTCGTTGCCATTATAAATGTGTTGATATATGATATTCTGACAAAATTTAAATAAAATATTCAATATGAAAGAGTTTGAATATAATAATTAGTTTAAATGTAGAAACAATTGAAATAGAAAAGAGTGAATGAAATGATATTCAATTGAATAATTCAACAATAACATAAAATAAAGTTTAAAAGAGTTGATAGATAAACAAATATCAAATGAAAAGAATAAAAAATAAATGATATTAATAAATATATATAACAGTAAAATAATCTTTTGTTGATATTAAATAATCATTATTGTTTGTTAATAGATATTTTTGATTTATTAATACAATTTGAATATATGTATTAAATTAAATAATCACAGAATAAATGTAGAGTTTTAACGGAGAATGAATAATTTAAATGATATTGATTGTGGTAATGATTCAGTGAAACTTTTATATAATATACTCTGAGCATTATCATTTTGATAATTTGTATGAGCATTTTCTATATTCATTAATAACATGTGTAAATGATGTTGTAATACATCATTATAAAAACTATGATAAATATTTTGAAAATACATTTTATTTTGAGTTATTATAATATTTA
This sequence comes from Entamoeba histolytica HM-1:IMSS, assembly GCF_000208925.1. Classification (NCBI taxonomy): domain Eukaryota; phylum Evosea; order Mastigamoebida; family Endamoebidae; genus Entamoeba; species Entamoeba histolytica. The sequence continues at coordinate 82,763 of NW_001914904.1, read as the reverse complement.
GTCAACAAACAAAATAAATGAAAAGATGAAATTTGATTATATTTATAATTAAAAATATTTGTTAATTTTAATAAGTGGGATAGATATTCTTTTATTTTATTATTTTGTGCTTATTTAAAAAATATGATTCAATAATAATATAGAAACATTATTTAAATATACAATGTTATGTGAATTAATAGTCATTGTTATTTATATCACAGTTATTATAATGTTTTATTTAGTTATATTTATTAATTTCATTAAATTTATTCATCGACCATATCATATTTACTCATTTCTTAATTAGATGTTTTATTCTCTTTCATTCAAACAAAATTATTTTTTACAAATATTTGATATTTCATTATTCATGTATTCACAAATTATATAAATTATTTACAATTCTTGTTATTGTAGTTAAATTAATTAATGAATGATAAAATAGTAATTCAAAACTAATATGAAAAATAACATTATTATTGTTATTCATTCCATTAAATAAAATATATTTTCAATTAAATAAAGTAAAGTTACGTTTTCAAATGTTTTTGAAAACTTTACTTATTTTAGACTCAACCTTTTAGAATCATAGAACAAAACAAATAAAATAGTCTAAACGATTTGGTGATATTTAAATTGGTTATAAATAAAATAAGAGAAATAGTGATAAACGAGAAATGAAGAATAAAAATAATATATAAAATATGGAATGAAAAAAAAAAGCAAATAACAGAACAAATAAGAGAAAGAATGTTATAAAAGAATAAAAAGAAATGATGAAGTAGAATATGAAGATAAAAGAAGAAAAGAAAGAAGAAATAAAAATACAAATTTTTTTTGTAGAAATTAGAAATGTGAAATAAAACTGCATAATGTAATAATGTAAAATATCTAACAATGTTTTATTTATGCAATTTATTTTACTCATTTTTATGTTTTTTTTTTATTTATGTGTATAAATTCAATACAGTATTTATTATATATTCATTCATATTTGTTATTTGATTCATAAGTGATAAATCATAAATGATAAATAGTACGTGCTAAATTCATATTATACAGAAGATAAAATATTCAGAGACATAATAACAGTCAATGATAGAGAAATGAGTATTGAAATGATAAGAAAGGTATAATAATAAAGAAATATATAAAAGATAAAATTAATATAAAGAGAAAGTATAAGAATAGAAAAAGAAGATATAGATGAATAAAAACACATGAAAATAGATATAAAAAAGAATATATAGAATAAAATAAAAAGAGTATAAAAAGAAATATAATAAAATATAAAGAATATAAACATTAATACATAAGAAAAGGATAGAGATAATATAATA
>NW_001914904.1:29724-81341 GCF_000208925.1 Entamoeba histolytica HM-1:IMSS | reverse complement strand
TAATCGAAATGAGTATGATAAGATATAGATATATAAAAATAACATAATAATAAAAGAATATAAATAAGATAAGAATAAAACAAAACGATAAGAATAAAAATATATACATAACCTGAATCAAAATTCAACTAAATGAATGATAAAGCATACAAAATGACAAGAAGTAGATATAAAATATAACCATACATAAATGATTACAAACATTGTATTTATTCGACTTTTTTATTTTATTAAGAATAATATCATACAAAGTCGAATAATTTATTGAAGCAAAATACTTTGCACATCTATGTATCATAATTCATATCAAACTGTTGAAAATAAATTTAAAAAAACTCATTTAGTTTCTTTGATGGTTTTCAATTACTTCATCATAGTTTCTTGTAGAAATAGGAGTCCATGGTCCTTCTGATGACGTTCCATCGTTATACATAGTTATTGTTCTTTCAAATGTTTCTTCTTGTTTATGAAGAGTAGTGTTGACAAGTTGTTTTATTTTTCCTCTTGGTCCAAAGAGGAAATACTCTCTTCCTCCAACCTCAACTAATTCATAATGTGGTGTTCTACCTATTTCTTTCACTTCTTTCTTTGTTTCTTTTCTTGTTCCTGTTGGTTTTTTTAGGAAGAACAACTTGTTTATTTTCAGTTTTTTCAACTACCCAATTAGTATAACTAACTTCTCCTGTGTATGTAACTCTTTTATTTCTTTTCAAATATCGAATTTCAACTGTTTGGATATTCTTTTCTTGTTTAATGATTTTTTCTTGTACTTCCTTTTCTTCACTAATGCTCTGATAAACAGGATCACTTTTTTGTACTTCTTCTACATCAATTGGTGTTAATAACCTTATCCATGTCAACATCCCCACAATCTCATTTTCTGAATTGGTATTATCGAAACCAGAAGTACCTTTTGAATCAACAAAATGCATTGGAAAAATAATATTTTCCGTTTTTCCAGTTATTTCCATGACGAGTTTCAACAATTCTTGTTGATATTTCTCTACTTTTGGTTTCTTCATTTCTTCAAAAACTTCTTTAGGAGTATAGCAATAGCATTTAGTCCACACAATACAAACATGTTTCCAAAAGTCTGGTATTCGAAAAACATTCCATATTATTTTAATCATTGTTTTAATGTTTTGTGCAAATCGGTCTTGATTGAAATTCAAAACAATGACAATTGCTTGAAGCCCTTTTTGTTCTTTGATATAGTCAACCATTTGGTTCATGTATTTTCTTTCCATTCCTTCTGAGTCTTGTAATCCAGGAGTATCAATAACAAATACATCTCTTCTATCACCTTCTCCATATGAGCCAAGTGTTTGTTTAGTTTCTGATTTTGGGTCATTACTTTCTTTAAAAACATTCTTCTTCAAAATGAAATTACCAAGAGTACTTTTTCCATCACCTGTACTTCCAAGGATAAGTAATTTAGTTTGTTTAATACTCATTGATTGTTTTTAGATATTTAGTTGTTTAAATACTGACTAAGGATGACAATTATTTGTTTATCAATTTGAAAATGATGTTTATTTAAAAAAAATATATATTTATTTGAAAGAATTTACTTCATTTCTTCACTTTTAAAAATTTTCATCGCATTATATTTTGTTTAAACGAAAAAAAAAACAACAAAATAACTTTAAAAATAAAATATTTTATCGAATGTTACATAACCATTATTTTAATTATTTTATTATAAAATAATTTTCTATTATTATTGTTTTTATTTAATTTTTACATAAAAATATATTTTTGAAATAAAAGAAATAGAAAATATTTAAAAATAAATGAATAAATTTATCGTTAATTTAATATGACATGTTATTTTGATTAATGGTTTGAAATACAAACATCATCATAATAAAAATAAATAAATATGTAATGTTATGATTGAAAAAAATGAATAAATAATTTTACATAATTTTTGAAATATATTTATTATTATAATTTTTATATCCATTAAACAATTATTTGTTTTGTATTTAGTCACAATGATTATATTTTTGGTTATTAATGAGTTGTTAATTGTAATGAATAATGATAACATCATTAAATAATAAAAATAAAATAATGAAATATGAATAATGTACTAATTATTTTATTTCAAAATAATGATACTTTTATTTTATTTTCAATAAACAAAAAGAAAATTTTACCAATATTCATATTTTTCATATTAATCCATTTTAAAATGTTATTTACTTCTTTTACCATTTCATTTTATTTTATACCTTTTATTCTTTCATTCAATGTATGTTTGTAATAAATATATCACTTCTACTCAATTATCATTTATTTCTTATTTATATTTTACTATCGTAATTTTGATTATCATTAAAATCAATCTTCTTCATTTTAAAATTAAAAATATTTTTATTTTCTGTCTGTTATATTTATTATATTTTAATATTTTAACTCAATCATTTAAATAAATGTAATATTAACACATTACTTCGTTCATTTTACAAATGCCTATTATTCTACTTATTTAATGCTTAATGTAAATTTAATTTTATTATCATTTATTTACTTTTCGTATTGTTATTTTGTTGAATTAACAAATGGTCATGAGTGAAAAATGTTTAAGAGTAGTTAATATTGATAATAATATTTCCATTGAGAAATTAAAACAAATCAACATCGAATAAATCAAATTTTATATTAAATATAAAAATAATAGAATTATAATAAAAATAAAATAAATAAGTATTTAATAAATAAGTAATAATATATAAGAAAGAAATAACAGAGAAGTGAATAAATAATAAAAAATGAAAGATAAAAATAATTGATAAAAATAAAGATAAATAAAATAAAATACAATGAATAAATAAAAATAAGATAAATAAATGATATTATTTATCATTCTTTATTCACATGTGAATAATCATTTCTTTATACTTTAATATTGTTTATTCTTCTTTTATTATTTATTTTTTCATTAATGAGAATGTTGATTTTCTATTATTCATTTTTTTATTTAAATTGAATTAATTTTATTCTTTTTAATTTTCATCATTTTAATTATTCTCATTGAATTATCATTTATTTATTTCTTATTTTATGAATGAATAATTCATTATTATATTATTATGTATAATTTCATTTATTATTAATATCATTTATATCATTTTCTTTTCTTATTATTATTTCTTATTATTTTATTTCATTCTTTCTGTTATTATTTATTATATTTCTTATTAAATTACTTCATCATATTCAATTATTATTTGATATTTCATTATTTGATTTTGTATTAATGTTTGTGTTGTTTCTGATTTTCATTATTCATTTCTCATTCATTTTCATTTAATAAAATAGAAGAATAAAAATAATGAAAGAAGATAAATAAAATAAGAATAAAATAAGATAAAATCAATGATATGGTTATTATATTATTATGTTATTTTAGTTTTGATTTTATATTTATTATTTTATTTTTATCTTTTATATTCATCATTCATTTCTTCTTTTTGTCATTTCCTCTTTTCTAGTAATCACTCAATTTATTCAATTTCCTTTTTATTCAATTTCCTTTATTCTTGTTGTTATTTTATTTAGTTCATCTTTTATCATTTGTTATTTCTTGTTTATTCTTGTTTGTTGTATATTTTATTATTATTATTTATTTTATGTTGTGTTATTCTTATTTATCTTTCTTATTATGTTTTGATTATTATTGTTTAAATAGAAAATAAGAATGAATAAAGAATAATAATAACATAAATATGTTGATGTATTTTATCATTTATTTATTTGTTTATTCTTATTTCTATTATCTTATTCATTTGATTCATAATGAAATAATTCAATGAAATAAAATAAATCAACATTGAATTATCTCCATTTTTAATTCACCATTTCATTCATTGGCAGATGAATGAAATGGTTGTTCATATTCTTCATTGATTTGTTTTTATTCTTTTTTAGTTCATTTTCAATTAATCAAGATTGAATCATTTCATTTCAATTACTATGATTCGTTTTGGTGTGAAACGTTGATTTCCACAAAGTGCATTTGGTATTCCTTCATATTCAAATGAATATTGACAACAAGATGACATTGCTTTAATACTTTCTTTATAAACAAGAATATCATCTAGTCCAAATGCAAACAAATGAATATCTGATTGACTAAATAAAGAAAATGCACTTTGTGTTTGTTTAATATCAAATTTCATCATTTTACCATTTCTTTCATTTGACTCTAATGAAAACACAAATGATTTTGAATCATATATATAATCATCAACTTTATCAATTTTAGAATTAACATATCCTCCAAATTTATTTCCTTTTGTATCTTCAATAATAATTATTATATGTTCTTTATTCTTTATTCTTTGATCAAATACTGATGTATTTTTATTCCAATCATCTTTATCTGAATCAAATAGTATATTTGATATTCTTTTTTCTGTCCATTCTTCTATTTGTTTGATTATTTCTTTTGTTTTGTCTTTTGATTTGTTATTTAATATTGATTGTGTTATTCTCATTTTTGTTATTTTTTAGTTTTTCTTTTTACTATTTTATTAAATCTCATATTTATTATTAAGTTCTTATTTTTCTTTTCAATTTATTCATTTCTTTCTTTCTATCATCTATGCGTTTTCATTCTATTCATTTATTTATATTCATTTATTTGTTATTTATCATTTCTTTTTATTTCTTTCTTAATGTCACTTCTATCTTTTTGTTTATTTTCATGAAATTACAAAAGTGGAGTTGCTGTTCATGTGAATAAAATATCATGAATACAATGAATAAATATCAACTATTTAAAATGGAAATAAATATAAATAGTTATGAATGAATGAAAATAAAAAACAGAAAGAATAAAACACTAATTAAATGGATAATATACAAATCATGCCACAATTAAGATAAATTAATTGAATTATCATATTTTTAATTCAATAATTAAATAAAATCGAATGATAAATAGAAAATACATAATTGAAAATGAAATTAAAAAGAAATACCAAAATTCACAATGATTATATTTAAATGATGAATATGAAATGAATTACTATCAATAAAAACATATATTTCATTACAATAATTACAATACATTCAATATAAAAATGAAATAATAATAATAGAAAGAATATAAAATGACAAAATAAAATTTATGAATTATAAAATAACAATTCATTATAATACTTTGAAAAATGAAGAATAAATGAAGAATAAAATATCAAATAAACACAATATATTAATTTAATAAATAATGAAGAATAAAATATCAATAAATTATGAAGAATATATCAAAAGAATAAATAAAATAAGAAAATATATAAACATATCAAAATATAATAATTTAAATAATTTAAATGATAGATAATCAAAAACAAATAAAATACAAATTAGATAAAAATATTTTATGTATTATAATTATTTAATTCAAACACAGATAAATGGCTTGACTCACGAAATAAAAACTAACTATAATTTATTATTGGTTACCATTTGGTAATAAAGTTTTAAATCTAAACATTACCTTAATTCAAAATACAACTAATATCAATGTTATATGCATTGTATATGTTGAAAATGTTAGTCAAAATAATCAAAGATATAATGATATTGTTTTCTGTTTTTCTTTTATTTATTTCTTTACATAGTACTAAACAAAAATACACTGATAAAATGTCAATCAAACAAAACATTAAATATTAAAAAAATTATAAAATAGAAGAACAAATGAAATAAATGATATATTCAAAAGAATATATAAAGAATACAGTCATTAAAAAATGATGATAGGAAAAATTATGTTTAATGAAAATAAAACAATACTAGTTATCATAAAAAATAAAATACTTGATAACTTTGTAGTATTTATAACAACTTGTTTATGTTATTAACTTTAAACAGAAGATTTAAATAAATAATAAAATATGCATACATTAAATAATTTAATTCACACCAAAAATTTTGTTTATAATATAGATAAGTATCAAAACATTGAACAACTTCTTTAATCAACAAATAATAACTCAAAGTCAAAAATATAACAAATAACACAAAAAAGAAAAATGAGAAAGCTATGCTATATAATTTGATACTTATTTGATGTACCAAAACAAATACAAGAAGTTTCTTCAAGTTACATGAAGTATTAAATATTATTTGTAAATCTTTTAGATTCAAATAAAATTAAATTTTTAGTAATAAGTTATTATAAGTCAATTGTAAAATAAGATATTTTATTTTATATTCCTTTATTATTGCTCGGTTTTCATGTGTCAGGATTTTCAACATGAAAAATGATGATATATGAAATACTACAAGAACATTACTTTAAAAAACAAATACATTAAATGAATTTTTGGAAATTTCCTTAAAAATAAATCAGTAATAAAACACTTAATTGTCGTTGGATGCAATAAAGATTTGGAACCCACAAGAAACAGAGCATGCATCTCCTTGTTCATTCCAAAGGATTTTTGTTATTTCTGGTCGTTTTGAATTGACAAGAAGAGGGTCTAAAGTAAATAGTTTAACTGACTTAGTTGCATCCATGATACATGCATCCCAAAATACTATAACATCATTACAACACCCGATAGCAACCACTCTATGGTTATGAGATGTAGCAATAATACTTGGAGATTTAAAATCTGTTAATGACAATTCATTAACGAATTGTTTTGTGTTTATATCAAAACAATATAATGATGATGTTGCAATAAGGAATAAACATTGATATCCTACATCCATTGAAATAATATTTTTGTCTAAGGATATAATTGTTTTATTTGAACCTTTTACAATAACTAATTTTTGTGAATCATTTATTTCAGAAATATAATAGATGGTTCCATTATAAGTAACTAATTTAATAATGTTATTTGCAGTATATGAAATAGAAGTTGTTAAGTTTTTTTTAATGGCATTAACAATAGTATAACTGTTTTGTTCAACAAAAATATAATTATATTCATCTAATGGAGTACAAGAAATAATTCTTCCGGGAGATGAACAGTTTGTGCTTTCAATTTCTTTTTTATTCAAGTCACAGAAATAAATTTTTGAATAAATACCTTCTTTCATACAAAACATTATTTCTTTCTGTTCTAAACTTAAACAACTACAAATATATTGTCCATTAAGCTTTTCAATACTAATCCTTTCATTTTCTTCCCCATTTCTTTCAATAATTTTGAATTCTTTTCTATTTTCAACTACCAAATTCATTCCTTTCATTCCGATAATATCTACATCTTCTCTTTCTTTTCTTTCAATAACTTTAAATGGAATAACTGATTGAATAAATCTTACTTCTGTTATTTCTGCTTTATACTTGCTTGTTTCTTCTTCCTTTTCTGTTGTTTTTATTTCTTTCTTTGGAACAATTTGATTCATCCATATTATTTCCCTCTTTTCTTTTAGTCTTCGTTGAACAAGTTCAATGTTTTCTATTTGAAATATTTCTATTTTTCTTTCTAATTCATTTATCCTTTTTTCTTTTTGACTAACTTCTTCTTTTATTTTCTTTTCTGTTTCTTCTTTCATTCTTTTGAATGTTTTCTCTTCAATTTCTTTTTTTTCAATTATTCCTTTCATTTTGTTAATTTCCTCTTCCATTCTTTTTGTCTTTTCCTTCTTGTCATTAATCATATCTTCTATCTCTTTATTTTTCTGTTTCATTTCTTCAATTTCTTTATCTTTTTGAATAATTTCTTCTTTAAACTTTTTGTCATTTTCTTCTTTTAAGTTAAGTTCATCTATTATTCTTCTCATTTCAGTGTTTTCTTTCTCGAGTTCTTCGTTTCTTTTTTGAATTATGTCATGCATATTTTGGAGTTTGTTTGTTTGTTCCTCCAATTCCATTAACTTTTCTTCGTTAGTATGTAGTGGTGCATCAACATTGTCTTTCTTTGTTTCTTCAATTTCTTTTTTCAACTGCTCTATCATAACATTTTTTTCCTTTAATTGATTATAGTATTTTCTACCTTCATTATTTTTATTTTTTTTTCATTTTAAGAGTTGTTTACAAACATCCTTATTTCATTCTCTTCATTTCTTTTTAAAATTAACATTTTTAGTATTTCATAGTCACTCATCAATTTTATTGATTTCATTTTTTTAGTTCTTTTCATTATTCTTTTTATTCTTTCATTAATATTATTGTTATTATGACAAATAGTACTATATCTATAAAAAATATCTTAATCCTTTTTATTACAAATGTTTGTTATTTCATGTTTTTTAAATTTACTACAAAAATTCACAAAAAAAAAAACACTTCCATTATTGTTGGTATTTTGTTATCTTTTAATGGCATTAGTCTCATTTACATATTCATCAAATTTTCTATTGTTTTGATAATGAGAATGAAAAGTGACTAAATCATTTCGATATGAATAATACAAATACTCTCTTACAAGATTTATTAACAATATCAAAATTACTAAATGAATATTATAATAAAATCACTTAATATTTCTAATTTCAATTATAATTCAATACTAAAACAAAATTAATATAAAAAAATTCCTTAAAACAAATATTAACCCTTTTTTGTTTTTCAAAAATCTTTTTTAATACCAAAATATTTATAAAAAATAATTAATTGTACTTAGTCTTAAAAGATATTATTATAAAACAATATCTTTGAACAACTATGAATTTTGTTATAACAATTCCCGAAATTATTATCTTCAAAATAAAGTAATATGAAATAGAATTGTGTTTATTTTTTGTTCCTTTTTTTTTCAGTTTAAATAGTTTTATAAATTCTAAAAGTATAGTTTTTTATTATAAAAGAATAACTTTTGAGAAGAAACTATAAAAAATAGTAAAATTAAAATAAAAATATAGTTTAAAAAAGAAATAATTATTTAACAAATTATGTCATTTGAAGAAGAAGAAGTTAAAGAAATTAATATTCAATGTGAAAGAGAAGGATTTTTTCCTGTGGATTACTCTGTTAGTAGACAACGTCAAGTGTTCAATAAATATTTTCAACAAGTATATGACATAAAATGGAATAAAATTGGAGAATTAAAGAAGAGTAAAAAGATAACTGAGATTGAACTTTTCATGAATGGACAAGTTATGAAGAATGGAATGCAAAAATTGAAAGACAAAGAAAATAAAGTGACAATGAGAATAACTTTTGATCTTCAATACATTCATCAGGTTTGTCCAGAGTTTAGACAAATGATAGCAGAATATAAAAATGAAGTATTACAACAAGAAGTTAAAGAAATGGAAATTAGCATTGAAGATGAACAAGATAATAACAATAAAATTTCTGATGAAAGTCAAGAGGAATTAACTGGTGACTATATAAAAGAAAAAGAAAAACTTCTTCATTCAACCAAAGAAGAAACATTAAAAGAAGAAGATAATGAAAATGTATTAAAAGAAGAAGATAATGAAAATAATACAATTGAAAATGAACAAAGTGAAGAAAATGATACAATTGAAAGAAGAAAGGAAAGAACTCTTTCAGTTATTCAGTATAAAAGACTTAGAGCTATTAATTATATTCGTATAGAAAAATTATTTGAAGAACCATTTCTTCCAATGCACCAAAGTTTTTTTGTATTTGAATTTTGTGTTTATGCTATACAATTTGGACAATGGGAAACAACAAGAATATTTCAAAGTTATAAATCAATAAATGTTGAAAAATTAGAAAAGCCATTAGATTCTTTTAAACCATTTGGACATCTTGTTGTAAAATTACAAAATAAAAGTGAAATGGGATTATTTTTTTATGATGAAATATATGGAGAAATGATAGAAATTAATCAAAATAATTGTAATCATATCTTTTGTTCTAAAAGAGAAAAATTCATTGATGTTTATATTTCATTTAAAGGGTCAATTCCTTTCTTAAGAAAAACTTCTCCTATGCATTTAACTCATGACCAAATGAGAATTGAAAATTATTTTCAACATACTATCCTTCCTTGTTGGGAATCATTTGAATCTTCAAGACTACAAGTTATTTGTATTTCTCTTCATCCAAGTTCATGGAAAAATATTCATGAAGTAATTAGACAATGTTCAATCTCTCAATCTGACCTTAAAATATCTAATGAACAATCATTTTCAAAATTATTGAAAATGAAAGAGTATGTTATTCCAAAATCATTTGAATTTGGATGGGAGTGGATGATTGAAAAACTATTACAAGAAAATATTATTGTTCCAAATCAAATTACACAAGAATTTATTGATGAAATAAACAAATATTCATTTAATGAATATAATCTTCATTTTAGATTCTTATTAAATACTATTGAAACAAATAAATATCATCGTGCTTTTGATATTATGAAATTAATTCCATCTAAAAAGGATTCTTCAATTGATTTTACTAAAAAAATATTTTGTGTACAAATAACACCTTCCTCTATTACTTTTCTTCCACCAAAAATACGTTCATATTCAGGTGAAATTTATTTAAAAAATATTTGTTTTTCAAAATTATGTGAAGGTAATGGTAATTTGATTTTAATTCAGTTTAATAAAGAAGATGCTATGACAAATGAATATTTAATGACTGTAATGAATAACGTTGTTACAAAACCATTTAAAATGATATTTAGTAATTCAACATATGATTTATATTGTTTTCTTCTTACAACAAATTGTGTAATTTATATAAAAAAAGGAATAACAATTAATGTATCAAGAAAAGATATGGCATTTAGTTGTATTAATGACCAAAATCAAATGTGGTTATTTAAGCAAATTGTTGAATTATGTAAAATAGATATGAAAGATTCTCATGAACAAAAAGATGGTGTTAATAGAGTAAACGATTATTGGAAACATGTTCAAAGTTTATATGAATTATATGGAAGAGGAGAGTATATTGATCAAATAAGTTTAGATACTTATAGATATTTAAAATTAATCAATATTTATAATAAATATAAGAATAGACTAGATTGTGATTGGAAAGTTGATTATATTCTACCTCGCCAAAAATGGGAATTTTTTAGAGACTTTAGTGATTCTACTCTTCGTAAATTATCTCTTAAAGGTGAAATGAAACCATCTCTTTCATTACAAAAAATTATGATTGCTTTTGGGATTGATCCAATCACGATAAATTGTCTTATTAAACCAAGAATTGATATTGTTGATTTAATAACATATGACATTTATAACTTGATTAGATATATCAATTTAAATCACTTAAAAAATATTCATTTGATTTATTATCCACCTGTAAATCATTGATAGCTTTTTATTATTTATTTTTAGAAATAACCAAACAAAAATAAAATATTAGAGATTGTAGAGTGAATATCAATTTCGTTTTGAAAATGATACTTTTTTATCTCTTTTTTTTCTTGAATCCCTTTATATCTAATTCACCTAAATGAAGAGATGAAAGTGGTAATTCTATAATAAATTTTTTATTTACTAATTTATTATTTTTGTTTTTATTTTTAAAAATTATGGGTTTCATACTTTTCTTTAATTAATAATAATAGTAACAAAAATAACACAAAAAGAATATTTTAGGTAAAACAAAAAAAAAGAAATGAATCACATATAACTATTACTTCAGAAAAGGTTATTTTCAATTAACATAACAAACAACACCCAACAACTACTCGTTAAGCAGAAGTAATAAAAAATATATGACTTCTTTATGATTGAACGTAATGAATATATACAATCAAGAACTAAAGAGAATCAAATGTCTTGCATATTCTGGATACATGGATAACAAAGGAATTATACATGTTTCAATTAATGCTATAATTTAAATGAAAAAAAAAGTTTAAAAACAAAAGAAACCTACTATTAAGAAAAATTAGGGGAAAGAACTTAAAATAAAAATAACATAATAAAAATAAATGAATAAAAGATGAAAATAGCAATATACAAATGATAAATAATTATTCTACTGTAATAAACCACTATAATAAGACTCTATAATAAATTTAATAGATGAGTCCCAAGTGAGGTATTCAATACATTCACAAAGACAAATTAATAAAATATGATTATTCATATCAACTAATATACTTTGATAAATATAATTTAAATGGGCTAAAAAATTATTTAGATAATGTAAGTCTTTTGATAATTTTCTTCTAACTCCTTCACAACTTAAAGAAATTTTAAGCATAGCAGCACATAATTCATTTTCTTCTTTATCATTTTCTTTAGAAATACCATTAAGAATAATAAATAATAAATCATTTTCTTCAAGTAATTTTAATATCAATTCAGAAGAATGAGTTGATATTAAAGAATATAAACAGTCTAATGCCATCATATATACTGAATTTTTTAATCTGTACTGAAATAATTTGATTATTAATTTATAACTTCCCATTAAAAGAAATGTAACAGGATCATTTCTTGTTAAAATTGATAATACTCCTATTGTACTTTCTAATGATGATGATTCAATTAATATATTCTTATTTAAAATATTTAAGAATTCATGATTCTTTAATGTTTCTTCTACAGCTGTTCTTCCACTTTCTAAGTATAACCAAACTGAATGAATTATTTTATCATATAATTCTTGTTTACAAACCATTTCAAACATCATTTTAGTTTCACTCTGTTCAACAGGACCATCAATAAGGACATGAAGAGGACATGGGAATTTTAAACCTTTCATCTTAAGTTGCATCATTCTTGTTTTTCTTAGTTTTTTGATGTGTCTTAAAATACCCTTCTTTCTTTTTCTATTTTTATCTTTCTATTTTTCTTTTTCTTTTACTCATTGTTAGATGAACGTTATAATTGTTTATTCTCCTTTTCTTTTGTTTTTTTTACTATTCCTTCTTACTATTTCTTTGATTCTTCTTTTAGATTTCTTTCTTTTTTTAGTTTTTTCCTAACGAAAGAGATTGTCTATTAATCTCTTTTACTTTCCCGTTCATTTGGTCAAAATATATTCATTATCTATTCAATTATATCTCTTTGTTAATTTGCTATTTTAGGAAGAATCATTAAAAAAGATATTTTTGTCTGTTTCTAATTTCAGACTTGATTAAATTTTGAAGTTCTTGTTTATTAATTCTGCTAATTGTTACTGGTGTTGTAAGTACTTTATTTTTGTTTTATATAACGAACGAAATTTTGTAAGACTTTCTAAATTTAATTATTCGATTTATATTTTTAATATCTTATATCTTATCAACTGACTGACATTGGTTTTCGTTATTTATTCTTCTTTTTTTTTAGTAAGAAGCTTATTCTTCATTTAATAATAGCATTACTTTTATTAATAGAGCAAAACAAAGAATCTCCTTGATAACCTCTATAATATCGTGTTATATTTTTATTATATCTTCAAACAAAAATACAAAGAAACTTTTGTTTATAAATAACATCCATTATCTTTTCAATACTAATATCTTTGTTTCATCTATAAAGTAACTATTACATTTACTCCAAAAATAAAAAAACTATTGTTGAATGGACTACTCTTACTTGTGACACAATTATACAACACTATGAAATTATCTTAATGAACAACTTATTTAAAAATAATTTTATTATTAAACACTCAAAATCATTCTGTTTCAACTCTCTTTTTATTTAAATTTTTTTTACTTATAAATTTTTGTATTGAAACTAAACACCCTGTATAACTATGTTTAGAATATTATAAACTAAACTAATATTTAAAGTTTTTGTTGAAATAAATTTCAAAAAGGATATTATAAAAATTCTTATACAGTAATAAATCAAAGATAATATTAGTAATGTTCTTTTTTTAAAACATTGATAGAGTAACTATTAAATATCATTAATTGAATTATTATGATTCTTAAATTCTTATATAAAACAATATTTTTTATATTAACTTTTTTATTCGAGATTATTTAATATTTCAATCAATGATAGTAATATTTTATTACATCAATTATTTGAAATAAACTGTATATAAGATTAATAATTACTTATATAAATATATACCATTTTATTCATAAATTTTTTATTTGTTCTATTTTTTAAAAATAATTCAACTCTTTATGTTAATAAAAACCCACAAATTTAAATCTTTAAATAAAAGAAATATTACATATTAACTTCTTTATAATGTCTCTTGTATTTATGTACATAAAGAATCTTTTTATTTCTATGTTTTCTTCAAACTTTTTTTGTTTGAGAAGAACTTTTGTATCTAAAGGTATTTTTTATTGTTTCGTTTATTCTTTAAATATAAAAATAAAATAATTCAATTTATAAAGCAAAGTAACTAACAAATTCATATAAAAATTCAAAACAAAAAGTTTTCAAATTACAATAAGGTTTTGACAAATTAAAAATGAACATATTCAATTATATTTCTCTAAGCAAAACTAATAATTAAAAAAAAATAAAGTACATCCCCAAAAAAACCATAGAAAAGTAAAGAAGTTTCAATAAAGAACAACTCTTTTCATTAATGGGTAATATTAATAAAGAGTAATATCTATTATTCTATAAATATCTTTTCAGTTAAAAACTATTTATCAAGACTTATATATGTTTAATTAGCAAAAGTATGTGTCTGTATCATTATTATTAAATAACATATTTCATTATATCATGAAACAATTCTTTTTCAAGAAATCATCATTAAGAAAGAGAGTCTTTAATACCAGTCAAATAATCTCAAGATATTTTTTTAATTAAAATTGAATAATAAAATAATGATATCTTTTTAATTCATAAGTAAATAAAAAAAAAAAGGAAAAGAAAACAATAAAACCCTTTTATTAAAAAAAAAACTGGTATAATCAATAAACTATGCTTAAAAGAATAGAACGAGAACAAAGAAAAGATAATGAAACAGATGTAAAGCCAAAAGCCCCATGGTCAAGGTGTTTGATTTTAGCATCACGTGGAGTATCAGCAAAACAAAGATATTTAATGCAAGACCTTATTTCAATGATTCCACATAATAAAAAAGAACCAAAATTTGATGATAAAAGACATTTTCATGAAATTGCCGAAATATGTGATTTAAGAAATTGTGATACATGCATTTTCTTCGAAAACAGAAAACATACTGATTTATATCTATGGTTTTGTTGTGCACCACATGGACCTTCTATTAAGTTTTTTGTAGAAAATATTACTACTATGTCTAATTTAAAATTAACAGGAAATGCTTTAAAAGGTTCAAGACCCATTATTAGTTTTGGTGCTGAATTTGATTCAAGTAATGAAAATAAAATTATAAAAGAAATACTATCAAAAATTTTCCATGTAGAACAAAATTATCCAAAATCAAAGCCATTTATTGACCATATATTACAATTCTCTATTGTTGATGATCGTATTTGGATGAGAAATTATCAAATTGTTGATGGAAGTGGTAATGAAAAGTTATCTCTTGTTGAAATTGGTCCAAGATACTGTATGAGATGTATCAAAATACTTTCTGGTTGCTTTAGTGGGTCAGTTGTTTATTTAAATGAAAAATATGTTTCTCCTAATGTTATTCGTTCAATGGAACGTCGTGAAGCTCAATTATCTGCTGCTCGTTCTAAACAAATAGCAAAAGAAAAGAGTGAAGAACAAAAGAATATTGTTGAGAAGAAATCATTTTTAGATGAGGTATTTGATAATGAAGTGAAGATTGAAGAAGATGAGAAAGAAAATAAAGAGAGTTCTAATTAATCAATTCAGATTAATTATGAGTAATTTGATTGCTTTTACTATTTTTTGTTATTTTATTTTATTTATAAAAAACCCTCTTTAAAAATGATCAAAATATTCACACATTAAACACTTACTTATGTTAAAGATAAATACATTACTAATTCTGGTATTACTTTCAATTGTAATAGAAGCAAAAACTTTACAATTTTTCCGTCCAAACTATAATAATATGACGCTTAGTATTACTGAAGAAGCAATAGATTATCTCAAAGAAATTCATAGTTTGATTCCTGTTACTGTCATTGGACCAAGAAAATCTGGAAAATCATTTCTATTAAATTCCTTAACGAAAACATCTGGGTTTGAGTTAGGACATGGTTCATTACCTCAAACAAAAGGAATTGAATTTCTTATAAAAAAAATATATAACAAAGAACATGAAGTCATTTATTTTGATACTGAAGGATTATCAAGTAATCCATTAGGATTTGATAAAAACATTGTCTTATTTGGTTTAATGGGAAGTTCTCATTTAATTATTAATGTTAGAAATGAATTATTATTTAATGATGTATTATCTTTATCATTGATGTCTCAATTAGCTCAATATTATCATCAACATCATATCTCTTCATTCCATTTTCCAATATTGACTTGGGTTGTAGAAGATTATAATCAAGTAATGAAAATGAATGAACATGATCTTCTTTTTAATCATTTCTTAAAAGAAAAAGATAATCCTGATAATGAATCATTAATAACTGAATATAATGAAATTATACAAACTATTAAACAACTCTTTCCTGTTCAAAGACTATTTGTCCTTCCTGAACCTATTGATGATCATTATCAATTTACTAATTTGGATAATATTAAATATGATATACTTAATCAACAATATCGTAATAAAATAGAAGAATTAAAACAATGGATTTTTACATCTGAACCATTCAAATTACATGAAATAGTTACAGGTGAACAATATGCAAATTATGCTAAGAATTTTATCAATGAATTAATGAAAGATAAAATAAGTCCATTAGTTTCTCATATTGCTGAATATTTTGGAGAAAGTCTTTTAAAAGAAGTTTTAGATAAATATAATCAACGTATGGGAGCTATTGTATTACCAGCTGATTTAGATTATATTCAAGAAAAGAAGGAATTATATGCTAATGAATCTCTTTCTTTATTTGATAAACAAATGTATGGATTAGATAATCTTTTATCAACACAATCATTACGTACTAAACTCATTAAGTCTATCAATGAATCATTTCAATTATATATATTTTCTAATGAACAACAAAGTCATTCTTTTAATTCAGGTGTTATGGAAGAATCATTAATGATTATTAAAGATAAATCAAAATCAGTAGCTATCACAATGAAAGATGTTGTCTTAAATCATTACCAAAAATATTCTGTTGGTCCAACAAAACAATATTATTTTAAATTATTAAAACGTCAACTTGATCTTATTACTGATGATATGAGATGGGATGTATTAATTAGTGTTTTATTATGTTTATTTATTTCATTCTTAATAATGAAATTTACTAAAATGAATTTCTGTAAATCATTAACTTTAAGTATTATTGCATTTACTATATTAGCCTTATTCATGGTATTTTCAGTATGGCAATTGTCTATATTAGACACTATTAAATTATTATTCTTTGCTATTGTTGGATTATCTCAATCACAACTACTTATCATTCTTACTTGCTTCTGTTGTTTAGTGGTTTTTTCATTTTTTTAAATTAATTAATTAACTTATTCTCTTTATTTTCTTTTTTTTTTCTGAAACAAAAAGAGATAATCTTCAAATCTTTAGAAGTATTGAAACGATGGAAAATATAATGAAATTCCTTCATTTAATGAATGACCTAAAACATATACCAAGAACAGGATGGGTTTATAATAATGTTCCTAACCCTGAAAGTATTAGTGATCATATGTATCGTATGGCTATTTTGGCTATGATTTTTTGCCCAAGCCATTTAGATAGAAATCATGCAATTATGGTTTCCTTATGTCATGATATGGCAGAGGCACTTATTGGAGATATAACACCAAATGACCCAGTTACTCCAGAAGAAAAACATAAACGAGAATTAGTTTGTTAAGAAAGAATGTCCTTATAACGGTGTTAAGTTTTAATTTTTTAGAATGCAATCACAGAAATGAGTAAATTATTACCAAACGAAATTGGTGAAGAGATTAAAAATTGTTGGATTGAATTTGAAGAGAAAAAGACAGAAGTTGCTCAGTTTTGTGCACAATTAGATAAGATAGAAATGTGCATTCAAGCAGATGAATATGAAAAAAAATTTGGATTAGATCTTCATCAGTTCTTTACATCTATGCCAGAAAAACCAATTTCAACTGTTAAACCACTTTGTGAAGAATTAATGAAAGAAAGAAAACAAACTAAATGAATTAAGTATAATGATGTTTATTTTTTTTTTAATAAACCAAAGGTGCAACAATTGCACATTCAATAAGATAAGAAAATCGTAAAATAATCTTTATAATTAATAATCTTAAAAATCAAAATGGAACAAATAACTGAAGAAGCAATTAATCAAAGCATAATTGAACATGATATCAATAAAACAATTCAATTATGTGAGGCATACCTTAAAAATATTGTTGTCCCAGGAAAAC
This sequence comes from Entamoeba histolytica HM-1:IMSS, assembly GCF_000208925.1. NCBI lineage: Eukaryota > Evosea > Mastigamoebida > Endamoebidae > Entamoeba > Entamoeba histolytica. Next base: position 63,068 of record NW_001914904.1, on the reverse strand, counting down.
AATCAAAAGAAGTTGAAAATGTGTTTATTCATTATCTCCATGCTATGTCAAATACTGGTGAATATGAAAAAATTAAAAAGATGTTTGACCAACTATACAGCAAAATAAGTGATGCTTCAGGTAATGTTGCTATAATGTATATTAATGTTTTAGTTCTTAATGATAAGATAGAAGATGCTGCTACTTTTTCAGCTCATTACTTAATTGAGAAAAAGAGAATAAATGAACTAAGTGAAGAAAAAGAAATTGTTGAAAAGATGATAAATACTTTAAAAGGAATCAAATTAGATAATACTTCTAATCCTCAAATTGTTGAATTAGTAAACCAATTAATAACACAAATATTAAAAGAAGTAGAATGGGAAAATGAAATTAAGACTCAACTTGAAAATGTCTTAAATACTGATCTTGTTCAAGAACAAAAAGATGACGAAGAAACTGAAGAAGAAGAAGAAGAGGATTTAGGCAAATATCTCCAAGTTTCACAAGTTACTTTCTTAAATATTTGGACAAGAAAATTATGGAGAAGTGCTTGTAGTCTTCTTGACTATATAAAAGGTATAATGAGAAAACCAACTTGTAATGAAATAGTAATGATTGGTGTTGGTGCAGCAACAGTAATTGGAGGAATTTATGCCTTAAGAAAAATGAAAAAATAAGTAATTCTTCTTTAAAATGTTTTTAATTTTTAACTTTTTTCTTAAAACAAATACAAAAATTAATGTAACCATAACAATATTAAATTAGTTTATGGATTAAGTCTGATTGGATCACGAGGGAATAATGTGACTTTACGAATATTAGGAATACCAAGATAAAGCATGGTAATACGTTCAAGTCCAATACCACAACCAGCATGTGGCCATGATCCAAATCTGAATGATTCAATATAATCTTTAAGAGTTGCTGGATCAACACCCTTTTCAATACATCTTTTCATTAAGAATTCTGGGTCATGAATACGTTGAGCACCTGAAGTAATTTCTTGACCTCTGACAAAGACATCATAAGAATTAGAATAATTTGGATCATCAATATCTGGCATAGTATAGAATGGTCTAATAGCAGCTGGGAATTTATCAAGAATATAGAAATCAGTATTATACTTAGCTTTAATTAATTCACCAAGCTTAACTTCTTGTGGGGTAGTGAAATCATCATAATCACCAATAGTTTCTCCAGAAGCTCTTAACATTTCAATAGCCTCCTTATAAGTTAATCTTAAGAAAGGTCTATAGATTAAGTCTTCAAATGGATATTGTTTTCTAATAACTTTAAGTTCATCTGGGAATCGTTTTGGAATTTCATCAAAAATAAAGGTAAATAACTTTTCCATAACGTCAATACATTCATGGTAATTTTCAACAATTTCCATTTCAATATCAAGTCCTTCAAATTCGGTTAAATGTCTTCTAGTATTAGAGTTTTCAGCTCTGAAAACAGGTCCAACTTCAAAGACCTTACGGAAGTCTCCCATAATAGCCATTTGTTTATATAATTGTGGTGATTGTGCAAGATATGCCTTTCTATCAAAGTATTTAACTTCAAATATATTACTTCCTCCTTCAGATGAACATCCAATTAATTTTGGTGTATGAATTTCAACAAATTTTTGTGAAGTTAAAAATTCTCTGAATAATCCACAGCAAGCTGATTGAATTCTGAAAATAGCAATATTTGTAACAGTTCTTAAATCTAACATTCTATTATCTAATCTAGTATCTTGTGATACTTTAACATACTTTTGTGCTGAAGCCTTTTCTTTTAATAACTTAGCATATTCATCTTTTAATGGTCTCTTTGTAAGATCTTTTCCTTCATTATCCTTCAAAAATTTAGCAATTTTTTCATCAACTTTAGCAATATCTTCTTCTTGTTTCTTAAAAACAGAACTTGGGAATGTTAAATCTTCAATTTGCATTGGGAGTGGATATTCTGCAAGAGAAACAACTGCAATTGAAGTAACATGAATTTCAACATCTTGTTGAGTGGCTTTTTCAATTGGCTTTTCAACAGCTTTGACAATACCAGTAATATCACAAATTGATTCAGCTGAAATCTTTTGACAAAATTGAACAAATTCTTTAGAAATAGTTTCTGACTTCATAACAAGAGCTTGGCATGTATAAATTCCTTTTCTAAGGAATAAAAATACCATATTTCCTTTACCTCTTACAGCTTGAACACGTGCTCTAATAGTAACTGTTTTTTCTGCCATAGCTGGAACGAGTTCTTCAATTTCAGTATATTTCAATCCTGTTTTATAACATGGTTGAGATTGGTGCATTGGCATAACTTTGAAATTTTCACCTGAGACAAGCTCTGGTGTTTTCAAAAGAACGACTGGTGGGAGTTGTGGTTTCTTTTCTTGAGTAGCTGCCATAATAATTTGTAGTTCAGTTCATCTATGCATAAATAGGGGTTTCTGTTAGTCAGATTATTGATTACTACTTTCCTTGAATTTTTCTTTTTTGTGTCGTTCAAAAAGAACGTGGTTATTTTTCCTTTAAATTACATCTAAATTCTCTAAATTATGCCTTAACGTGGACCTATTTGGTGATTCGTCATCTAAAAGGAGATTTGATTTTTGTTATTAATCACATAAGAAAATTTCATATGAAGAACTAAACAAGTAATGACTGAGGGTCAATTGGAAATTCCATCATTAGGTATTGACGATGCTTGTGTTAATAAAGCATTTGAGGATGCAGAAGGTGATGTTTTTGAATTTGCAAATTTATTAGCCAAACAAGTTGGTCCTTTAGATGATGAAGATGAAATATTGCCAGAACAGATTGTTAGTGATGACGATGACTCTAATACTAAAAATTGGTAACAAACAATGAAAAGATAACAAAAACTAAGTGTCTGATGAATGAATAAGTTTTTTGCTTTTATTTCCTTTTTTAACACTCTTATTAACATCAAATTTTGTTTTTATAAAATAAAAAATCTGCCAATAGAACTTGAAAAGAGATTTAAAAGGAAATGAGAATTGTTCTTCTCATTTTGATTGGGATTTTATTACAATTTGTGACTACAAGTTATTCACCAATACTCTTGTCAGGAGATAAAATGCAAACTGTTATTTTATCTCCACCATTTCAACAATTGGTTGAATCTCCTTGCCATGAAGGAAAACATAAAGGTGTTATTCATGTTTTTAAAAATACCTCAGCAAGAAGAGTTAAGTTGAAGTTGGACTTTTATAATAATCCACCAAATAAACTGGAAGTATATTTATATACCCAAAATAAGTGTATCATCAGAACAATATCAAAATCTCATTTAGCAGAACTTCGTCACGTGGTTCAACCTCATCAAACAATTAGTGTAACAATTATTTCAAGAAATGAAGAAAAAGGATTGGACAATGACTCACGGATTGTTATGCGTGTTCGTTCAAATCAAGTAATTGTGAAAATGCCACAAAATAGAGGTATAACTTGTCCTGATTCTACACCATTATTAGGAGAAAGATATTATCAAGGGAATGGACAAAAATGGTATAGACTGAAAGTAAACAAAGGAGAAGAGAGAATTATCACTACATGTAGTTCATATACAAGAATGCCAGTTAAAATAGAATTATTTGATAATTGTGGAGGCAAACCAATTAAGTATGAGACTATGAAATGTAATAATGAAAATGGTAGAGTAATTCGGTTTAAAGGAAAATATGATGGGAATGTATTTGTCCATGTAACGGCACTGCCAGGAATGAGAAAGAATAAAAAAATTAAAAGTCAAGTAATTAGAAGAGGAAATGGTGGAAAATACATTAGACGATTTTATCAAATGCTTGACAGATATTCTATAGAAAGTTTTAGTGATAAAAATCAAATGTATAATAATGAATGTAATAAGGCAAGGGTGTCAAATAATATGTTTTTATCAGATAAAATTAATTTCATTAGAACTAAAAAGACATTAAATAAGAGTAGTAAGAGATACAAACGATCCGTATGGTATAAAGTATTTGTACCAAGAAGAGGGACTATTAGTGTTAATACTTGTAGCTGGCAAAGTACAGGATCAGCTCATATTGAAGTATTAAAAGACTGCAAAGGGGAAAGTATTTCAGTTGAAAGAGCAAAATGTCAAAATGGACGAAATGAGAGAATAACAATAAGAGGAAAGAATCAATCAAGGTGGGTTTATTTAAGAGTTGAAGAGAATGATGAGAATGATGGAGGAAATGTGATGGTACAAATAAATAGAATTGGGGCTAACAGACAATTTAGGAGAAGGTTCTTCATTCTAAGACCATTCTTCCGTCGAAGGCGGTTTACACTATCTCCAATTTTATGGAAGCGAAGAAACCAAAAGAGACAAATAAAGAAAAACAAAAATAACAAAAAAATAAAGAAGGAAGATATTAAGAAAGAATTAGACAAGAAGAAGAAACAACTAGTTAAAGACTTCGAAAAATCAATTCAGAAGAAAAACCAAGAAATAAGAAATGTTACAACATCTGAAAAGAAAGAATTAATTAAAAGTAGTGAACATCTCAATAAAACACAAACTAAAGAACATCCAACAAAAGAAATACCTAAAGAAAATAATGAAATACATTCAAATAATCATAGTATAATAATGATATTACTTGGAGTTGTTTTAGTAGTATTACTTGGAATTAGTAGTATTATAATAGTAAAATTAATGAAGAAGAAATCAAATTATCAAAGCATTCCTTTATAATATCAACCGTATATTTCCTGTTCTTTGAAAAGATAAATTAAATAAAGAACAAACTCAATTATTCCATTTTTTCTGGTTATTATTATTATTTTTTCAATTTTTAAAAAAAGATGAAGGTAACTTATTAAATGTATTTTAAAATATTGTTATTTAACTCAAGACTATGAAGGCTAGTCAATGTACTTCATCAACTCATTCATAATATTATGAACAAATTCCAATGTATTAAACAATATTGTCATAAGGAATTAATTTCATACTTTTATTAGTTCAATCTTTAAATAAAAATACATTTTAAAAGTTAGAAATTGTTATGATAATACCTTCTTTCTTAAAACTCTAAAGATGATTATTCAATTTTTCACTACTCATTATATATTGTCATTAATTCATTATTCTCACTTACTCTTATAACAACAGTTTTATATTATTTCAAATATATATCCATAAGGTTTGTTTCTTCTCAGAATAATTAAAAATAAAGATATTAAAAAGTCATTGAGTAGAAATAACACTTCTGAATATTTTTAATACTTTTAATTAATTCACATTAATCAAACATATGAGGTTTTATTGGTGTACTAACTGATCTAGCATTATCCCATTCATTGTCTCTTCTTCTTTCATATCTTCTATCTCTTCCTCCAAACCTTCCAGCTCCTCTTCTATTATACCCACCTTTTCTACCTCTTTTTGAGCCAAATGGTTTTCTATACTCTTGTGCTTTTTCTTCTAACCAGTCTGGTATTGTTTGTTTTGCTTCTTCTAATAATGAGACTAATGGTGGTATTAAATTTTGGGTTTTTTCATTAATGAAAGTGATTGCAGTTCCTTTTTTACCAGCCCGTCCAGTTCTTCCAACACGATGGACATAACTCTCAATTTCATTTGGCATATCATAGTTAATGACAACCTCAATGTCTGGAATGTCTAATCCTCTAGAAGCAACATCAGTTGCAACAAGTAGTTGAATAACATTTTCTTTAAATCTTTTCAATGAAAAATCACGATCGGCTTGAGAACGATCTCCATGAATGCTGTCTACTTTATATCCATGATCATATAAGTAATTTTCTAGTATATCAGCACCTCGCTTTGTTTCAACAAAAATAACTGTTTTCTGACCTTTTCCTGCAAATTCTCCTAAAACATCTAAAATTGCTTCTTGTTTTATTTCTTCTTCAACCCATAAAATAATTTGTTGAATTGACTCAACAGTACTTCCTGCTCTTCCAACAGTAATAAAGACATAGTCATCTAAGAAATCTGCAGCAAGTCTTTGAATTTGTTTTGGAAAAGTAGCCGAAAACATTAATGTTTGACGTTTTCCAACAGGTGGCATTTCATTATCTTCACAAATTTCTCTAATTTGTGGTTCAAATCCCATATCAAGCATTCTATCAGCTTCATCAAAAATAAGATATCTAACAGAAGATAATGACACAATTTTCTTCTCAGTAAAATATAATAATCTTCCTGGAGTAGCAACAAGAATGTCACATCCTTTTCCCATTTCTTGAATTTGAGTATATGAATCAGACCCTCCATAAACACATACTGATCTAATTGGGGTATCTTCTGTGAATCTAACTGCTTCTTCATAAATTTGTTGTCCTAATTCTCTTGTTGGTGCAAGAATTAATGCAACAGGAAACACAGTAACTCTATGTGAAAAATTTGATTGTCTTGGCATTGGTGGATTTTTAAGAATATCTGAAATAATTGGAAAAAGGAATGCTGCTGTTTTACCAGATCCAGTTTGTGCACAAGACATTAAATCACGTTTATCTAAAACTATTGGAATAGTTGCTTTTTGGACTGGCATTGGATGATAAAACCCAGCTTTAAAAATGTTATGATCTAATTCTTCACCTAAATCAATATCATAAAATGTTTCTATTGTATCTTTTGGAAGATCTTTTCCTGTAACTTCTATTTCAAGATTTTCATATGAGACAGTTACATCAATCAATTTTTCTCGTTCTTCTTTTGTTTCTTCTAACCATTGATTTCTTTTTTCTAATCTTTTTGGATCTTCTCTAGAATCCCTATAACCATACCATCTATCTTTATTTGTACTTCTATTATTTCTACGTGTAAATGTAGGTGTATCACTTCTATAAATTGTTGATGAACTACGAGATGGTTGAGGAGTTCTTGATGTTATTGGGATATGGTCTGATTTATATGCTCCTTTTTTACTAAAGCATGGACTAATTGGAGTAGGTTCTCCTTTCATTATTGTTGTTTTCTCTTTGTTTCTTAAATGTGGTGGTACGTAAGCCATTCTTTCTTCTAAAAGGTATTTTAGGGTTGTGTCTGTTCCACAATTTTTGAAATCGACGTTGATTTGATGAAAATTTTAGATTTTTCAAATTATGATTATGAAAAAAGAGAGATGAAGAAACAGTACATTCTACATAGGATAAGATTTAAACTATAAAGTATAGATTATCAAGTAAGAGAAGAAGAGTGAAAAGACAAGACAACCCTAGGAGGAAAATAAAAGAGAAGATAAAACTAATATTCAATAAACCATATGAGCACCATTCATAAACCAAAGAAGTCTGCTGTTTCAATTGAAAAGAAAATAGCTACTCAACAAAAGAAAGAACAATTGAAACAAGAAAATGAAATTAAAAAAGAAGAAGAAAACAAGGAAGAAGAAGAACTTGAATCTGCTAGTGATCCACGAGTTGTTAAACATTATGAAGAAGCAGCAGAAATTACTAATGCTGCAATGAAACTTGCTGAATCACTTTGTGTTGATGGTGCAGTTGTTTATGAAGTATGTAAGAAAGTTAATGAATTTATTGATGAAGAAGCAGCTAAAGTCTTTAAGAATGAATATTCATATGAGAAAGGAATTGCATTCCCATGTTGTATTTCATTAAACAATTGTTGTGGATATTTCTGTCCATTAGCTGAAGATAAAACTAGTATGAAAAAAGGAGATTTAGCTAAGATTGAATTAGCAACACATATTTCAGGATTTGTTGCTGAGGCATGTAAAACTATTGTAGTTGGAGAAGAAGCAACAGGAGATAAAGCAACTATTATTGAAGCAGGATATACTGCACTTCAAGAAGTTATTTCAAAACTTCAAGTAGGAGTTAATACATCAGATATTACAACAGTAGTTGATGGAGTTTGTAAGAAATATAATGTTAAAGCATTTGAAAACATTGTTTCCAGAAATATGGAAAGATATATGATTGATGGAAATAAATTTATTCTTAATGTTCCATCTAAATCTGCTGTTGAAGATATGAAAATTGAATTAAATGATGTTTGGAATTTAGATATCATTTTAACTACTGGAGCTGCTAAACCAGTAGAAAAAGAAACTAGAACAACAGTTTATAAGAGAAATATTGATGAAACATATATTCTTAAAATGAGAACATCTGTTCAAATTTTCAGAGAAGTTAATAACAAATATCCTACATTCCCATTCTCTCTTGGAATGCTTGAAAATGAATCTAAAGCTAAGATGGGTATTGTTGAAATGGCAAAACACGATTTAGTTGATTCATATACAGTTGTTTATGAAAAGACTGGATTAGTATCTCAATTTAAAGCAACAATTATTGTTACTGAAAATGGACCAAAAGTATTAACTCCAATTGAAGCTCCAGCTTTCATTAAGAAGAACTGAGTGTGATTTGTTATGAATTTTTTCTTTTTCTTTTTTTATTTAAATGCAAATTAAAATAAAAAATGATTTTATTAATTTTAATTATGTACTAAATTCAAATAAGCTGATAATCCATGAAGAGATGATGTAAAGGTAGTATTACTTTGAAGTTGAGGAGGTGGAAGAGGTTGTAATTCACCAGAACTGATTAAAGTAACTAATTCAGAATTTGAAGAAAATAAGTTGTGAGATAATAAAGAATTAACATAAAATGGAGCAATAATTTCATCCAGACTTTGTTTTAAATTTGATTTAAATATTGAATTTTCAAACTCAGTTAATAATTGTCTTTCCATAGAAGGATTTTCCCATCTTTCATCGTAATATTTAGTGAAGTTTTGTAAATATTGAGCTATTTGTCTAGGGGATTTAATTGTTTGTTTTTTATATGTTTGAGAATAAATGAGAGCGATAGTAGGAATTGCAATCATTAATAATAGAGTTGAAGAAATACCAAAGAAAGTAAATTTAGTTAATGAGGCTAAAGGAATAATAATTAAACAAAGACCAGAGACTAAAATTTTTAAAACTCTCATTATATGAAATAAAATTCCTTTTTGATTAATTCCAGTTAATTGTTGAGCCAAAGGAATTGCCTCAAAGAGTCTAGTAGAAGTTTCATGTGGTAATTCATTATATTTACGATATAATAACCAAGCGTATTTAGTGAAATGATATTTATTTAATAGAATTAAATTTTTACCTAAAAGATGAACATAAAAAGAATGATTTAAAAGAGAAGAAGTAAAGACAAACAAACTAGTAAATGAACTAAAGTATTTTAATAAAGTAAGATACCCATTATAACAAGCAAAAAGAATGTTTAAAGGAAATATATGAAGAAAACGTATTTCATTTGTTTTAGCTTGAATACTAAATAAGTGAGAGAAAGAAGAATGAAAGAAAAATGCAACAATAAGAAAATACATTAAGTTAAATATCAAACAAACTAATTTTTCCATATTTTTTGTAAATTACTATCATGTTGAACATTTCTACAAAAAGTTTCATCAAAGAAAGAAGGAAATAAAATTGATTGAGTAATTTTAATGAGATATTTTGATGGATAATGTTTAAAGAAAGAATATCTATTAAATAACAATGTTAATAAATTATAATTCCATGAAATTGATGAACGAATAATTAAATTAGATTGTGGATCAATTTTATTATTATACATTCGAACAAATGTTTTTCTATTTAATGATGAAGAAGGTGCTATTATTTTTGATATTCCATTCCAATTTCTATTAAAGTCTTGAAAATGATTTATATTATAAAATTCTTTTGCTTCAATAGTATTAGAAGAAAGTAATTTTTTAACAGTGAAATATAGTTGAATAATAATAAAAGGAGAGAAGAATACAACAATACACCAAATACACCAAATTCTAAAACTATCATTTAAAATAAAATAATCAAATAATTCATTTTCTTTTAATTTTGTATTAAACATTTTATTAAAGTCTAATAGTGTAAGAATAATACATACTGTCATTAATATAATTACTTCACTATTTATAAATGATTTATTATATTATATTTTTCTTCTTTAATATTTTTGAAAGAATATTTTGAAAGAACAAACAATAAATGCATTATTTTATCAAATACTAATCCTATATATCCTCCTTTTTTCCATATTAAATATAATTCTTTTAAAGACTCTTCTGATAACATTAATGTTTTTGAATACTTCTTGTTATATAAATTCATTTGAGATGAAATAGAATTATTTAGTTTTAAGTAGAATTTCCTTTTTTTTTAAATAAAATGATATTAAAATGAATTATTTATTTGATTAAAACAACTTCATATAATTTATTCCAAAGCTTCCCTGTCATCAATAATGTTTTTTTATTTGGGTCATAAACCAATCCATTAAATACATCTTCTCCTGGATTTTTATTTATATTACACCAAAATTCACTTATAACATTTCCTGTAATTAAGTCAATAACACAAATAACATCTTCATACCAAATATTAGCAAATATATATCCATTAATATATTCAATATCATTAATTCTATATAATGGTTTATTCCCTCGTTTTACTTTAATTAAATGTTGAATTGTAAATGTCTCTGGATTAACAATATATATTTGATCACTTCCATCACTAATCCCAAGTGATTGATTTATTCGAGTCATTCCCCATCCTTCTTTAATTTGAAACGGTAATCTATAATTCCTGACTTCTTTTAAATTAGAAATATTATATACTTTTACCCATCTATTTTTCCATGTTAATTGAAATAATTCATTATTTATAATAGCTATTCCTTCTCCAAAGAAACTATTAGGTAATTTAGTTTTACGTATTGTTTTACCTGTTATTTTATTTACAATTCTTATTGAAGATTTTCCATATAATCCTGTTGATTCAAATAATGTATTATTTAATATGGCTAATCCTTGTGTAAATGAATGTGGATTATGTGGATATGAATGAATAATATTCATTCCTTTAAATAATTCACTTTCATAATTCACAGTAATACATTGTTTTATTTCAACAGATAAAGTGAATTGAATAAAAAACATAATGTATAATAACTTTGGAATCATTAAGATATTATATTTTTTAGTTTGTTTTTTTATTATCTTTTTTACCTTCAAAATACTTATCAGAAATGCCAAAACAACATAAATCACTTTCTTCTTCCTCTCTTTCATTAAATGAAAAGGCGGCAAAATTTAAACCTATCAAAGACGAAATTAAAAATGAAAATATTCATCAAACTCCAAGTAAAGAAAATGCAATTGATCTTCCATTAACTAAAAGACTATTTGTTGGTGGAATAGATAAATCAATAACTGAACAACAAATTAAAGAACGTTTTATTAATTATGGAAAAGTACTTTCAATCCAAATTATTAATAAACCGTGGAAAGATTCATTATTTGCATACGTTGAATTAAAAGCAAAAAATGAATTATTATTGCATCAATGTCTTTCTACTTTAAATATGTTAACTTGGAAAGGATTAAAATTTAGAGTAGAATATGCTAATCCTAATATATTAGATAAATACAAACAAGAAAGAATTCAATTACATCTTGATAGAAAAATTAAAATTAAAGAAAGACAAGATGAAAAAGCAAGAAAAAGAAAACAACTTAAAGCTTGTAAGAAAATTATTGATAAAGGGTTTTACAAACATTAAATATCTCTGACTTAATTGATTATTTTTGATTTCTTTATTAAAATTCTAAGAAAGTGAATAAAAAACCATCTTTATTTCTTTAAACTGGAATGAAAAACATATTCTTGTTAGTTATCTAAATAATTTAATCACACTTACTCATTACTTTATATTGGTAAAAGGATATATTAATTATTGTGATGGATATCGCTAATATAAATAAACATCAATATAACTTACTTAACATATTTTAATAACAAAAAATAATTCCCTCTTATTTTCATTGCTCTTTAAATACAAAAAGTCATAAGAAAATAGATAAAATCATTTCAAAGTAGTAACAATTCATTTATTCTTTGAACTAAATTGCCTAATAAATAAAATATACATCTCAGTAAGAATAATCAATTTCTGTCTTAAATTAAATTAATTTATAATCTAAAGTAGAAATATAAAATAAAACTATAGTTTAAATTTCTTGAACTTTTTAGTCATTTAAAAAAAATAAAAAATAAAAAAACACAAAGTAATTAATTACTGTTATTAAAGAGAAATAAGTTTTATTGACTTTCTTGATAAATATTATTTGATAAATTTGTTCATTGTTTATTTGTTTCTTTATTCTTTAAAAACTTCTACCTCTCATTGTTTCATTGTTAAACATTCACATAATAAGGTTCAATTGTTTTAAAAAACATTGGTGAAGAATTATCATCTTCAATGTGAAAAGAAGAATAAAAAGATTTTATGTCAGTGAAAAATAAAGAAAAGGATTTAGGCTCTTCTTCTGTACTTGAAACAGAATTATCACAAATATCAGTTTCAAAAGATGATTCATTTTGTATTATAATTTCAGTCACAAAGGAGAATGTGACATAAATAAAGGTATTTGTCTCAATTACTCTTTCTTGTTGGATTTGATTACCATTTATAAAGAATTTTATACTTGTTTTATTGATTTTATTTTCAGGAAATTGAGATTGAATTTGGTTAATGATTGTTACTTTAATAACACTAAAACGATTATCTTCAATAAATAATGGCAAAAAGTCAGTCATTGAGTTTGTTTTATAAAATATGATGATTGGTGTCATGGTTTTGTGTTTGTTCATTTCTCAGTTTGTTTAAATATCTTGGTTTATTTTCATCACAAGATGAATGACAAACTTCATCAGTTGAAACGTCAATGAATATAATTTGATATATAAAACATTATTTTTCAATAAACCCTAAAAAAATAAAAGAAGAAAGAAAAGATAACAAAAAAACAGATAATGAGAATTGAGAAGTGTTACTTCTGTGGTGCAAATATTTATCCAGGACATGGGATGATGTTTGTAAGAAATGATGCAAAAGTATTTTGGTTTTGTAGATCGAAATGTCATAAAAGTTTCAAGATGAAGAGAAATCCACGTAAATTCAAATGGACAAAAGCATACCGAATGACAACAGGAAGAGAAATGACAGTAGATAAAACACTCGATTTTGAGATGAAAAGAAATAGACCTGTACGTTATAATAGAGAGCTTTATGCAAAAACAATTATTGCTATGAAACGTATTGAAGAAATTCGTCAACGAAGAAAGTTAAGTCATTACATTGACCGTATTAGAGAAGGAAAACAAAATGAAATGAAACAACGACTAGCTCTTATTGAACGACATAAAGATGTTTTACCATTATTAAAATTAAGAGCACGAAAAGCTACTATTCCTGCTTATACTCAAAATCTTAAACGTAAAGCATTATTGAATAAAACAAAAACAAGTAGTATATCTGAGAAAGAAGCTAATAAACACATGGATGAAGCTTAAGTAATAATGATACATTGATAAGAAGAGGTGTAACTGATTGATTTTCTTTTATTTATTATACGAAATTTTTAATTAATATAAGAGAAGTTTTAAAAAAAAACAAAGAAAAAACAACTAAGAAAGAATTACATAATTCTAACATGGAAAATAAACCACAAAAAGATATTTTTGAAGACATGAGACCAAAATTAAAACCTATTGAAAATAGTGATAGAAGAAAAAGATTATATGTTATTCAATTAAATAAAATGCTTGTTGAACATTTTAGAAAAGGAAATAATCTTAATGATTCAATTGGACTTAATCAATATGGTGAATTAGTAGAATTAAGTATAGAAGATGAACAAACAAAGAAAAAGTATGATTTATTTAAAACACAATGTAAAGACCCAATTTTTATTCTTAAACAAACAAATCAAGCATTTAAAAATTATGGAAAATCAGAAATGTATTTAAAACCAATAGTTAGAAGAAATGATATTATAATAAAACAACAAAAACCAAAATTAGTCATTAATGATGAAAGTTCAGAAGATGAAATTCCACATAAACCAATTAATATTTATAGAAAAAGAGAAGATACTATTGTTGATAAAAGAGTTAGAATGAATGAAACTGAATTAACAGATAGAATATTATCAATGTTTAAGATTAAACCAACATATACATTTAATATGTTAAACTTAGAATTAAAACAACCAGAACAATATTTAAAAGAACAACTTAAAAAGATTTGTGATTTAGTTCAATCACCAACATCAAGTATGAAAGAATATCAACTTAAGAAAGATTATCAATAATTAATTCATATTTAATTTTATTCTTTTATTTATTATTAATACAAATAAATTATTATTAAATGAATAAAAATCAATCAAATTAATAGATACTCTTTTTATCTCCAATCGTGTGTTCCAGCTGTTCTTTTTCCAGCTAATAACCATTTTGGACGTTCAATATCATGTTTTCTATCTGATTCACCAGTCCTACTTTGTCGATGTAAAGCATCAATTGCTTTTCTACGTAATCTTTCTGCTTTGTCTCTCATTTCTTGTCGTGGCATTGAATGTTCTTCTCCTTTTCTAATTAAGGAATTAGACCTACTTCGTTTTCTACTATTTGATCTACCTCTTTTATCATCAGTTTCTTCTTCTTCCATAAATGGAACATCTCTTCCTCTTTTAACACTTTTAGTTCTACTTCTTGATTTACTTTTAGCTAATTTTGATGTTTCATGTGCTGTTTCTGTATCTATACCTAAATCTTCTAAATGTTCTTTTAATTCATTTCTACTTCTTCCTCTAGTCATATTTTCAATTCTATTATTTTCATTTCCTTTCTTTGCTTTACTAACTGCTTTTAACACTCCTTGTGCTTCAACAATCTCTTCATATAATTTTTGATCTTCTTCACTTAATTTCATTGAATCATCAAATTCCATAGTAGCTGTAAGTAATTGTTCTTGTTCTTCTTTTTCTAATTCTTCTAATTTCTTTTCAATATCTGGATCAACATAATCTGCAATATTCATACCATCTACAATTTCTGGAATAACATCATATCTCCATTCATCATTATCCAAAATATATTTTTCTCTTTCTTTCATATATTCTGACCATGGAATTTCTCCTCGTTCATATGCTTCAAAGTCATGTTGATATTTAATTAATTCTTTTTGACATTGTGTCATTTCTGGTTCAATTTCATCAGTTTCCATTTCTTTTATGACTGGAGCTGCAACAGCAGGTCTTGCAATATCATCTCTTTTCTTTGGCATAGTGACTCTTAATTTATTTAACAATAATTCTCCTTTCTTTCCACTAAATCGATCTTGAGCTACTGTTTCTTTCAATAATCCACATGCTTTTGTTTTTAATTCTCCATAAAGTTCTGGTTTATAACATGAACATTCACAACATAATGTTGACATTCCTTTAATTTCTTCAATAATTTTTCTTTCTTCTTCTTCTAATTGATTGATTGGACAAATATCAATTTTATTTAATACAAGAACAACAGGTTTTTGACTAAATAATGGTCTCATTGTTTTAAATAATTGTGCTTGTTGTTGAATAGTATATCCACAACTTCCACTAACATCCATAAGATATAATACACAACATGGTAAATGTGCAAGTGCTGTTATGGATTGCATTTCAATAACATTTCTTTCTTCTAATGGATGGTCAAGAATACCTGGTGTATCAATTACTTGCCATTGTGTATAATTAAAATCAGTATGTCCAATAAATAATGATTTAGTAGTAAATGCGTATGGTTGAACATCAACATTTGCATTTGTAATAACATTCATTAATGATGATTTTCCAACATTTGGAAATCCTGCAAGAATTAATGATTTTGAAACTGGATCAATACTTGGAAGTCTTCCTAAATGTTGTCTTACTTGTTCTAAATATGCAAGTGATGCACTTTGTTGTTTAATAACAGATGTCATACGACCAAGAGCAGCACGTTTTAATTGTTTACATCGGTATAATGAATCTGCATATTTCAAATATTTACAATATTCGGTTCCAATTGAATCAATTAATTTCTTTGCAATAGAAAGTTGTGCTAATGCAAGTTTATAATGATCTCTATCATAGAGAACATTCAATAAATCTCCATAAAATGGATGAAGATCATCAAGTAATGGAAACTCATCTAATATTAATGCTAATTTATCATGATATGATTGTGAACAATATTTAACCTTTCTCATATAAAATGCACGAATTCGATGGATAGCATATTGTTTATGAACAACAGTTGGAGTATGTTTATTAGTCCCACTAAGTACTACATCTTGTAATTCATTTGATGTAGGAACAGGCGTAATTTTTTTAAATGTATACAATGGCATGGTACTGAATTTACTCTATTATCTTTTTTTTTGTTTTAAGGGTAAATCTTTTTTCTTTTTCTTTTTTAAACCCTGTTTCTCTATTTTTATCTCGTTTCATATTTCCTTTTTTTTTATTATTCTTTATAGTTTCTTCTTTTGACGTTTTCCTTTTAACTTGTCTATTCTAACCTTTCAGTACTGTCTTTATGGAATTAGTGTTACGTCACATGAATTGTTGTTATTTTCTAGCATTTTGACTCTTCGCTATTTTGTCAATTCTTTAATCTTATTAAATCTTTCTTTTTTTAAAACAAACATGAAGCCGTGCAACACATTTCGTCAAGTCATGATAAACATATTGTTTGATTGTTGATAAATCATTCACATTTCTCCCAGCATATAATGGAGATGATACTCCGCATTGTTTAAGTATTATCGTTGCATTTGGTGTTATTTCTTTATTAGTCTTATTTAATTCTCCTAACATGACTTGAATTGATTGAAGTTGTTTGTTTAATCCATGTATTTGGTTTTGAAGAAATGTAATTTTTTCATTTTCTATTGTTTGGTGTAGCACAATGATTTTTTTGAATAAGCCATTATTTTCATGTCATTTTTACATTTTTACGTTATTAGTTATTAAATTGTCATTTTTTATTAAGACTAAATTCAAATTATTTATAGAA
Organism: Entamoeba histolytica HM-1:IMSS; assembly: GCF_000208925.1. Classification (NCBI taxonomy): domain Eukaryota; phylum Evosea; order Mastigamoebida; family Endamoebidae; genus Entamoeba; species Entamoeba histolytica. The sequence continues at coordinate 46,174 of NW_001914904.1, read as the reverse complement.
GATATTCAGAATAGCATATTCCGTTCTGAAAAAGTCATCTTAAAAAAAAATAAGTCTTGTAGAAGAAATGATGAGGAAAACGTTTATAGATAAAAACCCAACAACAACATACAATCCCAATCTACAAACAAAACCAACAAATTATATTTTAGTTATTGTAATACATTCGGGAGTATTTAATCCGTTAGAAACAGGATTATATTGTGTTTGTAAGATTGATGACAAGAAGTACAGATCATTAACAAAAGTTGGAAATAAACCTGTTTTTAATGAACGGTGGATAGTTTCAGTTCCAGAAAAAACGAATATTTTACAGATTGAAGTATGTAAACATAATAAATTAAATCAAAAACATATTCTTGGAATTGTAAGAGTGTCATTAAAACGGTTAGGAATAAATGTAGAAACAACAGAAAAATACACTGTTTTTTCTTATTCTTCTGTTGAAGTTGGGAAATTAGTTATAACATTTAAGAGATTGTCGAGAGAAAATGAGAAGAAATTGATTATTGGGGAAGAGTCAAAAAGGTCAAGCGAAAGGTCAAGTGAAAAGTTTTCTCTTTTAACGTCATCAATTGAAGAACTTAATTTATGTTATAAACCACAAAATTACTTATCTTTGGGTCATGTTCATAGAAAAAAATTTATGCCACAACTTCCATCGGTAAAAGATAGAGAAACAGTTGAAGCATGTGGATTATTTTCAGCAGTGTTTACAGTTACAGTAGGGGATATTGCAGAAGACCTTCTTCATTTTATGAATAATGAACAAGCAACATTTAACGACATAGAACAAGTAGGATTAACAGGAGTTATTACAAATTGTTATCCACCAAATAATGGAGGTAAAATAGTTCCATTAAATATTTGGAATTTTTGTTTTGGAGATGGGTTAAGAGTAAGTAGAACAAACAAAAATATAAACGTTGTACCATTTGTTATGACAGATGCCATGGCTAATACCAAATATGCATGTTTCTTAATTGCTTATTTTAAAATTGAAAAAGAAATGATTAAAAAAATCCAAGAAATTATTCCAAAAACACCTGATGAGTTATATGCACCATATGCTGTTGGAGTAACAAGTGATTTTCCATTACATACATTTATGAGGAAATGGTTAAAGTCATTATATGAAATAAATGTAGAAAATGATATGAAATTTACAGATTATTGTCACCAAGTAATTTTTATGACTGGAAAACCATCATTTGGAAATTTATATTCATATGATTTTGGACAATTAGGATTTAAGATTGAAATTCAACTCCCTTGTTTAAATGGATTACCACCAATACCTACTAGTATTCTTCCATTATTTGAAATGATTGGAATTGATGGAGTACTTGCTGTATGGCTAGCATTATTAGAAGAAGAAAAAGTAATAATTACAAGTACATCAAAAACTGCATTAGTATATTCAATAGAAAATTTAAAATCATTATTATTTCCATTTGAATGGTGTAATATTTGTATTGATTCATTACCTTATTCGTTAATTGATTATGTAAGTTCTCCAATGACATATTTAATGGGAGTGCCATCAGAATATAAAGAAGATGTAGAAAAAATTATTAAAAATGAAGAAGTAGTGTATGTTGATTTAGACAGTGGAGTAGTAAAGTCAAAAGGAATAATAAGAGAAGTTCCAAAATTGATAAATACAGTATATCATGAACTTAAAGATGTTTTTAATAAAAGAGAATATTCAAATGGCAATATTAATTCAGATATATTTGATGAAAAATATTATTTACATAAAAGTGAAGAATTTAATTGTGCAGTTAGAATTATATTATTTAAATTTATTAATGTTATGTTAAATGAATATAGAGATTATATTGGATATACTTGGATTGCAGATAAAGAGTCTGTAGTTTTTTCTTCAGAAGAATTTATTTATAATCAACCATCAGACAGAAGAGACTTCTTGAAAGCATTATTTGAATCTCAACACTTTTCATTCTTCCTTCAAAATTTCCCAAAAAGACATGACCATATATTTGAAGACTGGCAAATAAATAATATTTATTTGATTAATACTAATGAACTGATTCAAATGTATTCAAAAGAATATCATCCTATTACTTCAATTATTCAAACATCAACAGAAAAGAGTCTTGAAGTATCTCCAATTAATACATTAGTATTGGACTGTGGTAAACTTAAATCATTAAGAGTAAGAAATACTGTGGTTAATTCACAATTAGAACCAAAAATGTATCATAATCATTTAGAAGGATTTAAAAAACAAAGAGTAAGAGAAGTTTTTAATAATGATATAATACAATTTAGTGATATTCAAATTGGAATATTAGTAATGATGAATGAAGGAACAACAAAGAGTCTTGACACAGATTTGTTATTTAATTTTTTATCACAAGTTGAAGGAAGAAAAATATTTACACAACGACTAATGAGTAAATACACATCGTTTTGTATTAACAAAATGGAAGGTAGAATAAATAATATAGTTTATGCTGTAATTGGTGATATTCTTCGACAGGAAGCAACATATGCATATTCTCAAAAAGACTATATGACACCACAACATATTATTGAATCATCGAAACTATACTTTAAGATTGAAGGGAAAAAAAGAATTACCTTACTTCCATTATTAAGTGAACTAGATATTTGGAACCAAATGGATGTATGGAATAACATGTTTACAAAACTCTGTTGTATAGACAAAGAACTTATATATAAAGAGGTGTATGGGTTAGATCTTCCATCAAGATGGAATTTATTTAATAAAGAACAACAAGATAGGTTTAGAGATGAAGAGACACAAAGAATCAAAATTAGTATGAAATCATTATTAGAGACTATGCACATTGTTCAAGTAAGTGATAGAACTATCAAGAAATTTGTTGGATATTCTTTAAGTCAATTTAGATTCGATGAAAAAATAAGAAAAGAAATAGAGGAAATTGCACTTTCTAGCTGTAATATTATAACAGAGAGTATTGAAAGTAATAAAGAAAGAGCTTTGTCTAAAATGAGAGAATTGTATAATGCCGTTTATCTTACTGAAGAATAAGAATTGTTTTATTTAGCAAATAGTTTATTTTTAATACGAATAGTTTTATTATCAATTCGGTTTAGTTTGACTTATACCTCATTTAGAAAAAAAAATAATTTAAAAATAAAAATGAAATACTTTGTTGATTTTTACGGAAAAAGGAAAAGTCAGAAGATTTTTCAACTTAGAAAATTAATTCAAAAAAGGAAAGATTCAAATCCAAAATAAATAAATAATAAATTATAATGAAATAATAAATTTAAAGCATTAAGTAAAAATACTATGAAAAAAAAAAGAGAAATATAAATTTAAACAAAGAGAAAGGGGAGAAGAAAAAAAAAAGGGAGGAGTGGTGAAACGAAAAAGAAATAATCTCAAAAAGATTTTAATTTGATAAATGAGAATTAAAACGTGTCTTAAGTCAATTATCCAACTGATTTTATTTATCAATTTTGTTAATAGAATCAATGGGTTTGACATTTGTTATATTAAAAGTAATAATACATTACTTGGATATGGAACAACAACAAAACCAAATATATGTGAATTAAAAACACCACCACAAATAATAATAGATTCAGGAATACCACCTACATATACATTTCGAAGTGGAACATCAGCAGGAATTAATAACGATACAATAAATATTAGACAACAACTTGTAAATAATGATTGGGAAAAAACAACACAAATAATATTTGAAAAAGGTCATGGATTAAAATCAATTTCATTAGGAGAAACAGCAATTAAATGTTCATGGAGTATTTCTAATGAAAATATTGTATCAGATTTTGTATATTTCTTTGCATATAAAAATGAAGCGTGGGGGTTTACTAAAATTAGTGCAAAAACTAGTTTTCCTTTATATATTTATACTCAATCATATGAACTATTTGAATTAACAAGAACAAATTCAGAACCTTTTGTATTTTTTAATGGTATTAATACTACTCATAATACACTTGAAACAACAAGCAAGCCATATATTAATACAATTAGGAAATCATTTACTAAAGATTGTATTTATCAATTTTCATCTTATTATATTGGAGGTGCTGGAGTAAATGATGGAAATTATAAAATGATTTCAATTTGTGAAAGAAATTCAATTCAAAGATATGTTCAATGTTATTGGTCAAAAGGTTCTTATAATGATTGTTCTTGTAAACCAGTTTCTAAAGAACCAAAAATTAAAACAAGTGGTAATTTAAAATATCCAGACTGTCATTATTTATCTTATTTATATGATTTTTCTCTTAATATTGAAAATATTTATGTAGAATTTGATACAGTTAATACAACTACTTGGTCAGATTTTCTTATTCCACAAAGAATGGAATCATTAACTTTAGTTATAACAGCTAATGGAGTTGATTTTTTAACAATTAATTCAGACTTTTCTTTACCATCATTTTCATTTAAAGTGTATGGTGGTTTAAATATTACTGGTGAATTAATATTTGAAACTGCAGCTAATTATTATTTTAAAAACTTAACATTTGAAAAAGTAATGGTTGATGAATATATTGATGATAATACTATTTTATTTGCTTCTACTGTTAATGAAATTGATGCAAAAAAACTTGAATCTATTGAAACATTAAATAAGAAAATTGTTCAAGTTTTACCAACTTGTGGAACAGTAGATACAATAAGAAGATTTGTTAAAAGTCCAGGGGATAAAGATAGTGACTCTTATTTAGGTTGTAAATGTACTGTTGAAACAGAAACAATTTTTGAACAATTTGATTGTGAAGAGGTTTCAAAAGAACCAACAAGTCAATTAGATCTTATTATTAGTAAAAGCATTTATGATGGAAATAATTTTATTAGGTATTGGAATAATATTAAATTTACTGGAAATGGTTACAGAACTCTTAAAGGATTAAGACATAATGCTAAAATATGTACTTTTATTGCTGATAGAAGGTATACAATCGATACTGAATTATATTGTGATGAAGTTAATATTGAACAAGGAGTTACTATTGAAGTTAAAGGAAATTTATATATAAAAACACTTAATATTTTAGAAGATTATTCTAATCTTAACCAAAAACCAATTTTTATTTCTTCTCCATTAATTTTAACAAATCTTTCTTCTATTACATTTGCTCATCCTTTACAATCTTGTGTTGAATTAGTTGCTTCTTCTCTTATTTATGATTCAAATGTAAAAAACTTTAGTGATTATTCATTAGTTGGATTGGAACATTTGTTAAGAGTTTGTCCTAAAGGCTCAATTAATACAGCTGTCGAATGTGAAATGGATGGAATTAATTATCCAACAAATTTTATATATTCATATTGTCCTTGTAGTGGTTCAGCATGTTCTATTAAAATACCAAACACTATTTCAAGAGTAACTGCTTCTAGTGTATCAAGTATTGAAGGAAAATTAATTATCAATGGGGATCTTTCATTAAGTAATTTTAACCTAATTTCTACATTAGAAATTACAAGTCAATCTACTGTAATTATTGAAGGCACAACTGAACTTCAAATAAATAGTATTAATCCATCATCTGAATCTATTCCAATTTTAATCCTTCAATCACCTACAATTATCAATGGAGCGTTAAATAAATTTAGTATTATACCTTCAAGTGTTACTACCTTCAATTATAATAATGTTCAATTAGAAAAAGTCACTGAAACCACTTCAGGGTCTTTAGTCCTTAAACCAACTGTTACAAGTCTTTCTATTGAAAAAATAGAAACTGTTTCTTCTTTAAACACAATCCCTTTATTTATTTTAGAAAGTTCAGAAATACCAATTTCTATTAGTGGTAATCTTTCATCAGTTTCAAATAAAATTATTTTATTAACTAAAAGTAGAAAAGTCTCAGATCCTGTTAAAGTTTCTTGTGATGGACAAGCTGTTTTACCAACTGGTTTTAAAGACTGTAATAAAATTGGACTTTCATCACATTCATGTTATTTTAATTCTAACAAATATGTTTTATCTTCATCAAATCTTAATATTGATTATTCTTGTCCTTGTAAGAGAAGTAATGACATTTCTTGTACTATAACTATTGATCCATCATCAACAAGTATTTCCGTTATAAACAATGTTACAGAATTTACTGTAGAATCATCTATTACATTTGAATCAAAATCACATACATTTACTATTAGATCAAGTTCAGCTGATTCAATTATTACTATTAATGGAGATTCAAATTTTATTCAAGTAGATGCAATTCCCGGATTTACTTTAAAATCTACATCTCAAAATAATGTTTTATCATCAATTTCACAATATACATTTAGTAGTGTTACAACTGCAAAGAGCAATGTATTTAGTCTTAAAAAAGTTACAAATAATGGGGTTATTGTTGTTTCATCACTAAATAATTATTGTACAGTTGGACAATTAAATGATAATATATTCTCATGTTTAATTTGTGGAGATATTACTGCTAATTCAAATGGAATATGTGATGAAAGAAACCCAATTGAACGTTGTAGTTATTTAGTAAATGGGTATTGTAAAGAATGTGAAGAAGGATATTATGTTGAAGGAGAAAGATTAGGTAGTCAAAGTTGTCAAGCATTACAACCAGGATGTTTAAGAGGAAATTCTAAAGAATGTTTTAAATGTGTTAATAATAAAAAAATTGAAGGAACAAGTTGTGTTGATGTTAGTGATTGTTCTTTTTATTTAAATGAATTATGTATTCTTTGTGAAGAAGGAAAACGAAGTAGTAATGGACAGACATGTGATACAAAATGTGATGAATCATGTAAGTCTTGTCACAGTATGAAGGATAATGAGGTATGTAATATTTGTAATTTTGAACTTAAATATAGTAAAGCATTTGATGACAATAAATGTACTACTGGAGAAGGAGTTGATATAGTTTCTCCTACATATCAAATATCATGTTCCAAAGGATATAGTTTTGATAGTTTAAATTCTAATAAATGTAATAAATGTATAACTGGATGTTCAATTTGTGAAGGAGGAAAATGTCTTCAATGTGAAAAAAAAGAAGATATTTTATTTAATGGAGGGTGTAGAAGTCAAGAATTATCTAAATGTAAAACTATAAATGATAATAAATGTATTGAATGTAATGAACAAGAATATTATGACATTACAACAGGAACATGTACAAAATATGATTCAACATGTAAAAGTGTAGATTATAATGGATTATGTACAAGTTGTACAAACAAAGAATCTTATGTAGAATTACCTGAAAGAAAAAAATGTGTATCAAAACAACAAGATATAAAATGTTTATCAAGTTTATATGGTATTTGTTATAGATGTATTCAAAAATATTATCCAAATGGAGTAAAATGTGAACAATGTTTAGAACATTGTAAGTTATGTTCTAATGAAAAACAATGTGATGTTTGTGAAGATGGATATCAATTAATAAATTCAACATGTGTTTCATTAACAACAGAACATTGTGAACATTATGGAACATTATCATGTATTAAATGTGAAAGTGGATATTATCTTGATACATTAAAATGTACAAAATGTGATTCTAAATGTAAAGAATGTACATCAAATAATATTTGTTCATTATGCAATGAAGGATATTATTTAAATAATTCAAAATGTATTTCATTAGAAGAAGCTAATAAAAAGCATTGTATAAAGATAAGTAAAACAGGATGTATTAAATGTGAAATTGGATATTATAATAAAGATGGAGAATGTTTAAGTTGTAATTCAATTAAACCTAATTGTGCAGTATGTAATATTACTTCAAATAAATGTATTAAATGTCCAGAAGAATATATAATGAAAGAAGAAGGATGTGTACATTATTCAACAATACCACATTGTAAACAAGCCATAGATGGATATTGTGATAAATGTGATAACTGGTACGCATTAAGTTATACAAGAATTTCATGTGAAAGATATGCAGAAGGAGGAAAAATAGCAGCAATAATTATAAGTATAATAATATTAGTAAGTATAATTATTCTTATTGGAATTGTAATTTATTTATTATATAAGAGATATCAAAGGCACCTTGAAATAACAAGAGCAACTGGAATATTTCCATTAAAACATTGTAATATTGAATTACAAACATATCCAATATTACCAACAATTGTTTGTGAAACAACAATAATTGAATTTAATGACAAAATGGAATTAAATAAAGAATATTCAAAAGGATTTTATATTGGAAATAAAGGAGAAACAACAGTAGAAATTCAATTTACAATAAAAGAAGACCAAAGATATAGAATAGAATTTAGTCCAAATAATCTTGTGATTAAATCAAAAATGTGTTGTTTAATAAATGTATTAATTATGCCATATTGTTCATTTAATATTCAACAAGAATTTAAATGTATTATAAAAGAAAATAATAATAAAAAAGGAGAATTAGATTTTAAATTTAAAGCAAATACAATAGAAACATATAACATTGATCCAGAATTAATTCAATATCAAAATGTATTAAGAGCAAATTATGAAATAACAATAAGTAAGGCAATATATAATAATATACCAGTAATTGTTAGAAATATTGGATGTTTTGAATTAGGAATTGAAGAAAAAAAAATATATGAAGAACCATTAAATATTTTAGAAACATTTCCATCAAGTAATTATTTAACTAAATATATTGGTAAAGTCTTATTAAAAAATACACATCTTATTATTACTGAATTTGCTCCTTTAGGAACTTTACAAGATATTATTAATTCTAAAAAGAATTCTATTAATTCTGTATTAAAACAAAGAATTGTTTTAGACGCCTCAAAAGGAATTGCTATTCTTCATGCTAAAAATTATTTACATTATAATATTAAACCTTCAAATATTTTATTAATTAGTACTAATATTAACGATCAATCTCTTGTTAAAATTACTGATTTTGGTTATCATTATAATTATAAAAAATTCTTTAATCATCGTATTGAAGTATCTGAAAGACCGACTTATATTGCTCCTGAAATTTTTACTGGTCAAAAATTTACAAATAAAACTGATGTTTATGCTTTTGCTTTAACTATGTTTGCTATTCTTACTTTAAATGAACCTTACCCTCTTAATGAATATCCTTATCCTTGGTCTATCTCAAAATTCGTTTGTGTTGGTAGAAGACTTCCTCAACCTTCAGATATGTCTAAACAAATGTATGATATTATTTCTAATTCTTGGGAACATTGTTCAGCTGATAGATTTACTATAGACGAAATAGTTCATGAACTTAAAAAATTATCAGTGAACTAATTTAATTTTCATTTTTTATTTTTTAAATTTATAGTTTTTTTTAAAATGAAAATTATATTTTTTATATTAATTGTTTTGAAAATATCTTTTATTATATAAATAAAAATCATTTTATCTCTTTTTATCTTCTTCTTTAAAAATATTATTGATAATGAAAATCAAATTATAATTTTTTTGCAAATATATTACAAAATTAAGTTGTATTAAAAATAAATTCATTATAAACTCTATAAATCTTTAATGAATAATTGTATAAGACAGTATCATTCACTAATTAAAAAATACTATTTTTCATAATAAAATAGTATTGCTTAAAAAATTGATGTAATGAATTAAACAACTTTTTAAATAAAAAAAAGTCAAAAGAAAATTAGAAGTTTATGTTTTAAATTGAAATAAAACAACAGACATATAAATAAAATTATAAATAGTTTTGATAATGAAAACAAATACAATGTTTATCTCTTTAACTAAATTATAATTGAAAATAATAATTTATTTCATTATTAGAAAAAAGAGAAAGAATGAATTTATAATAGTTAAAATACAAATATTAATTACATTAATAATTCAATGTAAATGAAAAAAAAAAATTAATTCAAATGAAAAGAATAACATTAATAAATAAATTGATTTTAATATGATCATCATTACATTATTTAATTGATTATAAAACATAATTAAAAATTAAATAAAAGAAATTAAATTAAAAACACAACAATGAATAACAAACTAAAAAGATAAATTATTTTATAATTAAAATTTTTTTGTTTTTGGATAAAAAAAAGCACAAAAAAGAAAAGATACTAATGAACTAGAAAAGAAAGAATGAAAAAGGAAAAACAAAAGAAAAGAAAAGAAAAAAAGTTGAAGGAGGTGAACTTTTAAAAAGAAAGAACTTAAAAATTAACCAAAATGACCACAATTGCCAAACAAGATAAGATTTTCATGAAAAGATCTGGAGCTTATCACTCTGAACTTGACAAAGACATTGTTCAAAAAGCAGGTAATTTCCCATTAATGCAATTTAAAACTAAAGTTAAAGTTAATCCTAAATTTTTATTAAAAGGAGATGATATGGATATTGTTGATGAAGCAATAACTTATTATAAAGCAAATGTTTTCTATAAGAATTTTGATATGTCAATTTGTGAAGCAGATAAACTATTAGTTTATTTGATATTTTATATTCAATCACTATTATTAAAGGTTTGTTAACTTTATAATTTCATTAAAAGAAATGTCAATAATTATTTAATAGTTTAATGGACGTACTAAAGTCGAATGTGATAAAATGGCATATTCTTTGGCTATTGAAAATTTTGCACTTCCAGGTGATGGAAAATTCTGTCTTGGAGGTATTGTTGAACCATTAAAAGCATCAGAGAAAGAAGTTGTTAGACAATATATGACAGCCATTAGAAATGAAACTGGATTAAGATTAACTCAAGCTGTTTTTAAGAATGACCCAACTAAATGTGATAAATGGTGGATGTGTTTCAATAAGAGAAAGTTCTTAAACAAAACCATTTAAATCGAAGATAAACAAAAGTAATTCAAAAATACTTCTTTTCAATTTATTTTTTATCTAAAAAATTTTTATTTAAAAAATAAAAAAAATAAAAAACCCTAAAATAAAAAAACTTAAAAATAAAAAATAAAAAAAAAAGAAAATGAGTCATTGTGTTGCATTATTGTCTGGTGGAAAAGACAGTGTTTATACTATCGTTTATTTACAAAAACATGGAATTTCTATTGACTGTTTACTTCATTTAGAACCATCAAAACCAAAAGAAAGTGAAAATAATAGTTATATGTTTCAAACAGCTCTTCATGAAGCAATTCCTTATTTAGCAGAAGCAATGAATATTCCATTAATAAATTATCAATTTGAATCAAATTCATCAATTTGTATTGATTCTAATTATGTTCCAACTCAAAACGATGAAATTGAAAATTTATATCTTGGTGTTAAAGAAGTTTTAAATAAATTTCCACAAATTGACTCTATTTGTTGTGGAGCTATTGCTTCTACTTATCAATCAAATCGTTTAAAAAATGTGTTTGTTATTAATTTTATGTTAGTTTTTATTCTTCTTTTATTTATTATGTAATTAGTGCAAATCGTTGTGGTTTAAAAGTACTCGTTCCTTTATGGCAAAAAGACCAAAAAGAAGTTCTTAATGAAATCATTGAAAGTAATTTAGATGTTCGTTTAGTTAAAGTGTGTTCAATGGGACTTAACCAAAACGATATTGGAAAGTCACTCGCTCAAATGAAAGAAAAATTACTTCGATTAAATAAACTTTGTGGTGCAAGTGTTGTTGGAGAAGGTGGTGAATTTGAATCTTTTGTTTTTGATGGACCTTCTTTTAAGAAAAGACTTGAAGTTGATTTTGATGTTATTACAGAGTTAGAAGATGATTATGCACCAATTTGTTATATGAATATCAAGTCGATTCATTGTATTGATAAGAATTAGTTTCTTACATAAATAACACAATTTTTATTATTTTGTTATTAAAAGAATTTATTTTTAGATATTCAAAATTAAAAAAAAAAGAAGTTAAACCTCAAAAAAAAAAATAAGAGAAATAAAAAGAAAAAGAACTAAGAAATTAGAAAAAAGAGAAAATGTTTGATGATGATGATATAATGTTTGATGATGAAGGGGAAGTCATTGATGATGAAGAGATTGGAATTGAAAATAAATTTTATGATGCAAAAAATGAAATGGAAACAAATTTAGAAGGGGCTATTGAAAGTTTCAAAGAAATTGTTCAAGAAGATAGTGAAAAGAAAACTGAGTGGTTTGTTCATAACAAAAATACACTAAAAATGAAAAAGGAATAAAGAAAATTAAAAAAAATAGGGGATATAAGTCATTGAGAAAATTATGTAGATATTATGGTAAAGCAAATAATGAAGAAGAATTTAAAACATACTTTGTTCAATTTTTAGAATATTTAAATATTCCAGCAGTTTCTAAAGCTGAGAAAGGGTTATTCCTTATTTTAGGAAATATAAATGGAATGAGAAATGAAGTAGTTATTGAAGTAGTTAATAAAGCTATTGAAATTTGTGAAAAGAATTCAAATTTCAGTAGAATTATATTTAAATTAAATATTAAGAAAGCTAACACTATGTTTGAATCAGGTAAATATGAAGAATTAAAACCATTTTTAAGTGAGTTAGTTAATTCATGTTATTTACCAAATGGGAAAGAAGATCCAATGAGAAGTCATTTATTAATTGAATTATATGGACTAGAAATTCAATTATATTCTAAATTAAATGATATGAGAAAATTACAACAGTTATGTGGTAAAATTAATTTTAGTGATAGAAACATTAGTCATCCTAAAGTTCTTGGTATTATTATGGAATGTTGTGGTAAAGTTAAATTATGTAATTCAGATTTTGCTGGAGCTAAAAATGATTTCTTTGATTCATTCAAAAGTTTAGATGAAGCAGGTCTTCCAGAAAGATTTGATGCATTAAGATTTACTATTTTAGCACACTTATTATCTTCATCAAAAATTGATATTTTCCAAGCCCAAGAAGTTAAGTCTTATCAAAGATCTCCTGAAATGGAATTAGTATATCAATTATATTGTGCTTTTAATGAAAATAATATTATTCACTTCAAAGAAGCATTAAACAAAAGTGGAAGTCAATTCAAAGATCATCCATATATTCAACAATACATTCCATTATTAATCGAAACTGCTCAAAAAAATTTAATACTAAAATTAGTTAAATGTTTTAAACGAATCAATTTTTCATTCTTAGCTCAAGAATTGGATATGAAAGAAGAAAAAGTCGAATTACTTGTATTACGTATGATCTTCGATAATACTTTAAAAGCTAAAATTAATCAGTTTGACCGTTATTTAATTATGACTGAAGAACAGTCTTCTGTCACTAGAAAATATATTGCTATTACTTCTATGAGTAAAACTTTAGCTGCTTCTATCTCCGTTTAATTCACTTCTTTTTTTAATGACTGACTTTTTTTAACTAAGACGTCAATTATAATATTTTGGGTCGTACCTTTTGATGTAACTATCTCTTCCAAAATGATGTCCTAAATTAAGTCTTCTACTTGGCATATCAGATGCATCAACCCAAAGACATTGAACAATATCACCACACCTAATCCATTTATCAAATTTTGCAAGTTTTCTGAATCGGAAATATTCTTTTCTATTCTGTAATTTCCCATAATATCCCCAAATACATCCTTTAGCATTATCAGACTCTGGTGATGGAACATTTGGTATTAAATGAGTTTCTACATGATCTCCAGTTAAATTATAACTATCAAATAACTTTTTTAATCTAAAAAATGCATTTTTATAAAATGCTTGGTCATCTTCAAGGAATAACACATAATCAAATAATGGGTATTGCTTTACTGCCATATCAGCTGTTTTATAAAAATAATAATTGATTCTATTGAATTTTTTATGTCCAAATGGAACATAATCTGATGCTCCTCTTAATGGAAATATAGACTCATATATATCCATAAGGTGTGAATAAAATTGTTCATTGTCATAATCTTCTGATGTAATATTTGTTAAAATAGTATTGATACCAGCCTCTCTAAAGATTTTAGCTGCTTCTAATATGTCAGGGTTTTTACATCCATTGCATCCATTTGAAAGAAATATTGCATCAATCACAATACCTGGATGCCCATATTTATAAGCATTAACTATATAATCAGCTGTATAAACAATCATCGGTAATCTTTTTGGCGCTGTTAGCATTGGAATAACAATATGATATTCAGCAAGTGAAAAGGTAATAAATGTGATTATTAAAAGACTTTTCATCACTTCTTTTTAAGTTTTTATTTGAATTATTTATTTTAAGATTCGAAGATGGCACGTCAGAGACACCACATGAAACCCTAAAATAATCCCATGCTTCGAATCTCCCAGTTATCGTCTGGTCATGACGTGCCTTTGGTGAGATAATATCTATTCAACACTAACTGTTTATTATTATTAATATTTATTAGAAGTGATTATTATAAAAGATTATTATTCATTAACGTGTATTGTTATTCATTAACGTGTATTGTTATTCATTGAGGTGTATTGTTCTTCATTAACGTGTATTGTTATTCATTAACGTGTATTGTTATTCATTATTAATTATAAGGATTATTATTTACTAAGGAGGTATTATGTATTAAGAATTATCATTTATTAAAGAAGACGCATATATAATTGATACTGTTGCACAAAAATTAAACATAAGGATATTATCAAGGAATAGGGTTTCTTTAAGGGGTGTCGAAGGTAAAAGGAGATGAGCTATAACAGTAAGTTATGGATATACTCTCCTTAAAACAACAATATAAAGAATGAGAAATATTATATTACTCATTAAAATCAAAATAAAAGTCAGGCAGCAACTTAAATGAGGAACCATTTAAGTCGAGCATGCTTGCAAAAACTTTATTTCAATAGAAATAAAGCGTGTTGAAGAAACTGATTTTCTCACTTCTCAACATGATGAAAAACCTAAAAAATAAGGTTAATCATAATTGATTCCTTTTTTTTTTTTTTTTTTTTTTATTTGAATTATTTATTTTATAATTGAAGATTTTTTTCCAATTTCGAATTTTCAACAAATTTTAATGCAATGATTTTTGGATAAAACATTTGTGTATTGTAAAGAAAAGCAAACAAGACATAGAAAACCAAGGTTATACAATAAAAAAAAGAAATGTCAATAGCAATAAATGAAACAATAATAAAAGTAAATGAAATATCAATGAAAATGGTTTAGAAGAAGAAAGACACAAAGAAAAGCAAATAAAAAACAGTGTAAATACAATAATAATAAAAATTATACAAATAACAAATATAAATGAATAACAATAAATGATATACACGAAAGAATAAAAAAAATAAAAAGTGAATGAAATAAATGAGAGTATGAAGAAATACTCAAAAAATATGAAGATAAAAGGAAAAGATGGTATGATATCCTTCAAGAAGTATATTCAATCAAAAAGAAAAAGATAATTGAAAAAACGAAAGAAGAGTTTAAAGAAAAAACAGACATTGAAGAAAATATATTAAAACAAATGAAGAAGAAATTAAAAACAAAAACACAAATAAAGAAATGAACGATAGATGTAAAATTACAAGAATAATAAATAACAAACAAAGTACAAAGAAAATATAAGAGGAAATACAACAAAACAAAGAAATAGAAATTTTAAATGAAGTATTGTATTGTTTTGCAATTAATTGGTTGAATAAGAAATTATATAAGAAAATAAGAAATGAACAAATAGAAAGTATAATAAAAGCAATAAACATCAATGTCAATAATGAAAATGAATATATTAAATATATTAAAATGTCACATAAAATAAAAGAAAGTACTAAACAATACATTAAAGTGAAAGTAAATGATATAATAGAAGAGTAGAGTGTAATTCAATAATAAAAAACATCATATTAAAGAATAACTCTACAGAAATTGATGAAGAATACCTTAACACTCTCATCAATAAAATAAAAGAAATGAAAGTAGAAAAATGTTCAAACATTAATTACTACTGGAAAAGAAAAGAAACTGACTAATTAATAATGGAAATTAATAATAGATGGTATTTTCATGAAGCAGAATGCAGGATCTGCAAGATGATATGAAGAGGATTTCAATGATTATGAACCTCTATCTCCAAAATAAAATAATAGGAGATAAATTTGATGAATTAAAAGAAATCCTAAAGAAAATAAATAGACTAGAAGATTTGGTCAAGGGAAGAAAATTGTACAGAATAAAGTGCATCATGAAATTAAAAGAATATGATGAAGAAGGAATAAAAGTCAAAGCACTAGAAAGAATAAAGTACCTAAAATATATGAAGACAATGATAAAAGAAAGAATTAAATTTAATAAGGAAGAAAGGGTCAGAATCAATACAAATAAAATCATGTTTGATTCTAATAAGAAAATTAGAATAAGGAAGAAACAACAAATGAAATATACCCAAATAACGATATTACTTTAGAATAATGGAAATGTTATATGAAACACAGGTGATATTAAATAAAGAGAAATGGAAAATAAAACAAAACACGATATTGAATGAAAGATATAGAAATTATGATAGTGTCATTATAACAATAAATGAATTAAATTCAAGTATAATGGAAATAAGTAACTGG
>NW_001914904.1:27325-29624 GCF_000208925.1 Entamoeba histolytica HM-1:IMSS | reverse complement strand
AAATATGTTATATGCTCTGTATTGAAAAAGTCTAATAGAATATGATATTAATCTATATTCTAATTATGAAACGAAGAAAAAATCAATTCAATGTTTAAATCAATTCCTCAATATATTTTTAATAATCATTCATTATATTTATTATGTTATTATCACTCTTATTACTCTCTTCTTTTTATTTGGTTCTTCATTTGTATTATTTATTTTATAATTGAAGATTTTTTTCCAATTTTGAATATTCAACAAATTTTAATGCAATGATTTTTGGATAAAACATTTGGGTATTGTAAAGAAAAGCAAACAAGACATAGAAAACCAAGGTTATACAATAAAAAAAAAAGAAATGTCAATAACAATAAATGGCATAATAATAATGATAAAAAAAATACCAAGAGAAAATGGTTTAGAAGAAGAAAGACACAAAGAAAAGCAAATAAAAAACAGTGTAAATACAATAATAATAAAAATTATACAAATAACAAATATAAATGAATAACAATAAATGATATACAAGAAAGAATAAAAAGAATAAAAAGTGAATGAAACAAAGGAAAGTATGAAGAAATACCCAAGAAGTAAGAAAATAAAAGAAAAAGAATGGTATAACATTCTTCAAGAAGTATATTCAATCAAAAAGAAAAAGATAATTGAAAAAACGAAAGAAGAGTTTAAAGAAAAAACAGACATTGAAGAAAATATATTAAAACAAATGAAGAAGAAATTAAAAACAAAAACACAATTAAAGAAATGAATGAAAGATGTAAAATTTCAAGAATAATAAATAACAAACAAAGTACAAAGAAAATATAAGAGGAAATACAACAAAACAAAGAAATAGAAATTTTAAATGAAGTATTGTATTGTTTTGCAATTAATTGGTTGAATAAGAAATTATATAAGAAATTAAGAAATGAAGAAATAGAAAGTATAATAAAAGTAATAAACATCAATGTAAATAATGAAAAAGAATATATTAATTATATTAAAATATCACATAAAATAAAAGAAAGTATTAAACTGTACATTAAAATGAAAGTAAATGATATAATAGAATGAAGAGTAGAGTGTAATTCAATAATAAAAAACATCATATTGAAGAATAACTCTACAGAAATTGATGAAGAATACTTTAACACTCTCATCAATAAAATAAAAGAAATGAAAATAGAAAAATATTCAAATATTAATTACTACTTTCAAAGAAAAGAAACTGACCGATTAATAATGGAAATTAATAATAGATGGATATGGTCAGGAAGCAGAATTGATTATCTGCAAGATGATATGAAGAGGATTTCAATGATTATGAACCTCTATCTCCAAAATAAAATAATAGGAGATAAATTTGATGAAATAAAAGAAATCCTAAAGAAAATAAATAGACTAGAAGATTTGGTCAAGGGAAGAAAATTGTACAGAATAAAGTGCATCATGAAATTAAAAGAATATGATGAAGAAGGAATAAAAGTCAAAGCACTAGAAAGAATAAAGTACCTAAAATATATGAAGACAATGATAAAAGAAAGAATTAAATTTAATAAGGAAGAAAGGGTCAGAATCAATACAAATAAAATCATGTTTGATTCTAATAAGAAAATTAGAATAAGGAAGAAACAACAAATGAAATATACCCAAATAACGATATTACTTTAGAATAATGGAAATGTTATATGAAACACAGGTGATATTAAATAAAGAGAAATGGAAAATAAAACAAAACACGATATTGAATGAAAGATATAGAAATTATGATAGTGTCATTATAACAATAAATGAATTAAATTCAAGTATAATGAAAATAAGTAACTGGAAATATTCAATGAAACAATATAAAATTAATAAAAGAAAAAACAAATATAAAATAAGAGTAACAAATAAAAAGAATAAAACCATTCTAATAAATGATATTAATAATGTATATCACAATGAGAATGAAAGTAAATGAATAAAAGAAAAATAAGTATAAGGAAATAATGAAATAAGAGAGAATAATGAATTGAAACAATAAAATAATAAATACAGAAAGTATTAAATTAATTAAAGAAATAAAAAATGAAAATAACAATATAAAAGAAGTTAACAACATTGTTAATAGAAATATGAAGAATGTTATGTAACATTATTTCTAATATATTCAAACATATATTGTAGAAATACTATAAAAAGATAAATAGACATGATTATTCTAAAATAAATAAAGAATAATACAAATTATTTCTATTAATACTTAATTATTAACTTTTTATTTTATTTTTCTTCAGTTGTTTGTAATAAAATAAATAACACTTTAAACCAATAA
>NW_001914904.1:1785-27225 GCF_000208925.1 Entamoeba histolytica HM-1:IMSS | reverse complement strand
AATAAAGAGAAATGGAAAATAAAACAAAACACGATATTGAATGAAAGATATAGAAATTATGATAGTGTCATTATAACAATAAATGAATTAAATTCAAGTATAATGAAAATAAGTAACTGGAAATATTCAATGAAACAATATAAAATTAATAAAAGAAAAAACAAATATAAAATAAGAGTAACAAATAAAAAGAATAAAACCATTCTAATAAATGATATTAATAATGTATATCACAATGAGAATGAAAGTAAATGAATAAAAGAAAAATAAGTATAAGGAAATAATGAAATAAGAGAGAATAATGAATTGAAACAATAAAATAATAAATACAGAAAGTATTAAATTAATTAAAGAAATAAAAAATGAAAATAACAATATAAAAGAAGTTAACAACATTGTTAATAGAAATATGAAGAATGTTATGTAACATTATTTCTAATATATTCAAACATATATTGTAGAAATACTATAAAAAGATAAATAGACATGATTATTCTAAAATAAATAAAGAATAATACAAATTATTTCTATTAATACTTAATTATTAACTTTTTATTTTATTTTTCTTCAGTTGTTTGTAATAAAATAAATAACACTTTAAACCAATAAAGAAATTAAATGTAATGATTTAGTCACTAGCCATAAAATGTACTTCTTTTCTTATTCCATTGGAATTAAGAATTACTATTTCAACATTATCTCCAGTATGTATGTCTCTTTCACAAGCAGAAGTCATCACATCTCTTGCAATGTTTATTGCTTCTTGCTCTCCTAATGGTTCTGTTCTATCTTTTAATAATGAATCAAGTAATGGATATGCTAATTCTTCACCACTACCACTACATGAATATTTTCTTTCTTCAAATGATCCAACAGCATCATAATTATATGTAACTGCTTTCCCTTTACTGTTAATTCCAGCTAACAAGGAAAATGAATAATATGGGAAGAATCGATGTGAATATAATGTATTTGATAATACTTGTGCTACTGACTCTGTTGACATTTCTTTACCATTTTCATATTTATAATTCTTGATGTGTGCTTTGATTTGATCAGTTAATTCTTTTATATCTGCTCTCATTCCACTTCCAGTAAAAACACATTTAGATGTTCTATTTATTAATTTATATTTTTTTTTCATGTAATTCAATTATTAAAGAACAAACAGTGGATATATTTTAGAGTCATTTCTTGTCAATATCATATAATCTCTACTCATACGTGTGTCACTAGCAATCACAACAAAATCTTCTCCTTTTATAACAACACATGTTCTAATAATGAATATACTCTATTTCTTTTATATTAATAATACAAACCCACAATTATCTTCATATGGACTCCATTGGTCTTTATTCTTAGCTTCTCTTACTGGTTGTTGTGTAAACATTTTATTCTTTCCCATTTTCAAGTTTTTTGTTTTTTCTTTTGAAGTTTTTATTTTTTTTTTTATTCTTTTTTGAATAGTATTTTTTATTATTAAAAAAAAACTATTAAAAAACACAATTTGAAATATTCAAAATGCTTTTCTTACTGTGTTTAATCACTTTATCTTATGCACTTGACATTAAAGGAAAGGTTTCAATGATTGGTAAACCACAATTGGTTACTGGTTTGTATGAACTGTCTTTAGAAATTGTGTTTATTTTATAAACAAAATGGATAATAATGTTGTAGATGATTTTGTTGATATTTCTATTGTTATTTTATCCTCTACACAGAGAATTGTTGTTCCACGATATAAAAATGGGACATTCATTGTGTTTGTTGAAAATGACTAATATAAAAAATTACGACTTATATCATTAGAAAGGGATTAGAAGATGGAAAGTATCGAATTTATGTTGAAGGACCTCAATTATTAGAAAATGGGGAAGTTATTGAAATTGTGAATCAAACAGTTATATCAAGAAAATACGATAAATACCATAATTCAGTAAATCTTGTTGGTCATCCAATAGATTTTACAGAAGAAAAAGATTCATTTGATTATTGGTCATTAATTAAAAATCCAATGATTATTATGGCTTTAGTTTCTTTGGGATTAATTGGATTTTCAAAATTAAGCATGTCAGCAATTGATGAAGAAGAAAGTAGAATGATGAAACACCCTGATATCATTCTTCCAAATGGTCAACGTGTAGATCCAACAACACTTGTTCCAAAATTTATTAAAAATTAAATGAATGATTTTTCTTAATAAATAAAATCACAGTTAATTCTTTTAATTAATTCTTTTTTTACTTTATCTTAATATTCTACTTCCATAGCGTTCTTAGATTGGGGTTGAGTCATTTCTATTTCCTTTATCATTGATTTGAATTTCATATAATTTTGTTGGCAAATTAGATGTTGTTGTTTTAACTTCTCTAATTGTAAACGTAATGATTCTTCATTGAAATTAAATACTTTCTCATATTGGTCTGATTCTAACTCTAAAAATCCATCCAATAACCATGATAATAATTGTTCTTCAATTGGATATACCAAAAATGTTTTGATTTTACCAATAATAATTGAAGTCATTCTTGATTTAATTATCTGGAATAATTCTTGTGCAATTGTTGTAACTTTCATCTGGTTAATAGTTTCACATAAATTTTCTTCTTCTTGAATGGTATTAGTATCTTTTTGAAGTTCAACAGAATTAACACATGCTTCAAAATCATCCATTAATTTCTTTAAACATTCCATTTTTAATTTTATAATGAATGATGAATATCCTTGTTTTAAAACATTTAGAAATCCTTCAAATCGAGTTAATCCAATAACTCCACTATCAATAGTATTTGTTTTCATTTCTAATTTAAATAAATCTTCTGGGTTTGATTGGGGTAGTATTGGGTCTTTTGGTGAGTCTTTAATAATGTTAATACAAATATCAAAAAAACGTTCTATCACTTTACTAACATTTTCAACAGCACTTTGCATTAATGGTTCAATTGCAATCTTTGATGCATTCATCACAATTACTCGAGCTGCAAGTTCATCACTTGTCCCCATTCCATATGCTCCTCGAATTTCATCTTCTGTTGGTTCATTACATTTCATTGTATCTAACTTTTTTTCATATGTTTTTAATACTCGTTGAACTTGAGCACCTCCACATAACTTACAATTATCATTTGACCCTGAATTTGGATTTTCTTCTTGGGCTGTTTGTCCATAAATCATTGGATTAATACCACATTTTCCATTTAGTAAATCTTTAATTGTTTTAGCAAATAATTGAATAAATTTAACACTTCTTTTTCTTAATAATGATGGATCAATATGAGTCATTTCTTTTTCCATTTCAATTATTTCATTTTGTGATTTATTTACAAGTCCATTTAATTTATTAAGAGTTGGAATAAGTGCTTCTTTGTATTTCTTTTGTAATAAATTCTCAAGAAATATTTTTGCTCGTGGAAATCCTAATTGTTCATGATACTTTGTTTCATCAAATCCAATTTCAAGTAATTGACGATAATCACTTATATATGAATCAATAATATAATCTGCAAATTGTTCCATTGGAATATTTCTCTTACATGGCAATGAAATAAAAAATGGTTTTTTATCTCCAATAATTAACTCATCTCCATTTAAATAATTTGCAACTGTTTGAGTATCAGTTAATTCTTTTACTCTATTATCAAATTTAGTGTTAATTAAAACAGTTCTATTAAAATTGGGATCAACTTCTTTAACAAGTGGTCTTGAAACTGAATTTGCCCATTCTGTGGTTGATTGTTCTAAACAAACAATTATCCTATTGGAAGGTGTTATAAGTTCTTTCACCATCTGGTCTATATCTTCTTTCAATGTTTCATCCCCTCCTAACCGAAATCCAGGTGTATCAATGATCGTTAAATTACTACATCCACTAAATTCAATTCTTAATATCAATGGTTTATTACTTACACTTGTTCTTCCTGCAACATCACATGTTCGAGATGAAATTTCTTTACTTAGATATTCTACAGCAATTTCCCTTTCTTCAAAAATTCCATTTTCATTTGCAAAACAACACTTTGGCGTACGTTGCTTTGGATTATTAAACATTTGTAAATATAATGGTCTACGAGTTCCTATAGTTGATTCAACTACATTAAACTGAAATCCAACAAGTGCTTCAATAAAACTACTTTTCCCATCACTTTGCATTCCAACAACAACAATTTCTGGTGTTTCAATTGGTATTCCAAGACTTGTTGATAAACTTTGTAAGTCATTAAATAATGAATGAAGTTTATGAACATTTTGATTTGGGTTTGTTAATTTTTCAACTTCTCTTCGTTCATTCTCACTTTTTTCACGAATTTGTCTATACAACTGATCATCAATTTCTCTTCGTTTTCTTTTTATTCCTTTTTGTGTTTGAGACATTAAATCTTCATTTGTTTTTTCTTGTTGAGCAACAAACATTCTCATTAATTGTTGTTGCATTTCAGGTGTTAAATTGGAAAATTGGGTTTGTTGAATATTTGATACTGATTGTTGAATAGGTTGACTTTTTCCAACATTAACTTGTTCACTTTCTTTGGGTTGTTGTTTAAGTTTTTGTACTTTTTCTTCAATATTCTTAGACACTTTTTCTAATTGTTCTTGTGATATGATTTCTTCATGTTCGTTGTTCATCTAAAACTAATCATTATTCTTTTATTCTTTTCTTTTAAATACTTTTTCAAGATTAATAAATAACATGAATAGACATTATCAAGTTCATCAAAACTCAAAAATAAAATTGTTATAAATAACAATTTATAAACTAAACGAAGACGTGGTTAAAAATAATGATGAGTTGTATTCTATCATAAAACAGAAAATAAGAGAAGGAATTTGAAGTAAAAAGAATATAAGGAAATTAAAAAAAAGACTTCTAATCATTCTAGTGAGTCACTTCCAAAACTTAAGAGGGTTTTTGGATAAAAAGAAATATACCTTATTTGCAAAACATGTCATCCACAAACGAAAATATTCCCCAACCAATAGTTCGTGACATTAAGTTATGTCAAAACGAACATATTCCAACAAAAGTCTATAAAACAAGTAATGAAGCAAGTATAGCTGCTGCACATGAAATTATTGATTTAATCAAAGCTAAAAATGGACATGCAGTATTAGGATTAGCTACAGGATCAACTCCAACTGCAATTTATGCTGAACTTATTAGAGCAAATAAAGCTGGAGAAGTTTCATTTAAAGATGTCATAACATTTAATCTTGATGAATATTATCCAATGAAACCAGAACAAATTCAATCATATCATAAGTTTATGAATGAGAATTTGTTTGACCATATTGATATTGATAAAAAGAATATTCATATTCCAGATGGAACTCTTCCAATGGATAAAATTGAAGAGTTTTGTTTAAATTATGAAAAACAAATTAAAGAAGCTGGTGGAATTGATATACAAATATTAGGTATTGGACGTTCTGGTCATATTGGATTTAATGAACCAGGATCTCCAATTACTTCTATAACAAGAAAAATATATTTAGATAGAATTACTCGTTTAGATGCATCAGGTGATTTCTTTGGACTTGAAAATGTTCCACTTCAAGCTATTACTATGGGTGTTGGAAGTATTATGTCTGCTAAAAGAATTTTATTGCTTGCATTTGCAGAAGGTAAAGCTAAAATTATTGCTCGAGCTATTGAAGGCGAATCAACTGAATTATGTGCAGCATCTTTATTACAAAGACATCCAAATACTACTGTTTTTATTGATGAACCTGCTTCTAGTGAATTAACTTATTATAAAAATCCATGGAGTTTAACATTAAAAGATAGCACATTAAATATTCAATATGACAAACCATTAATTAAGAAAGCTGTTGTTTGGTTGAGTAAAGAATGTAACAAACCAATTTTAAGTTTACAAGAAGAAGATTATTATAAACATCATTTGAATGCTCTTTTAGAACAATGTGGAAGTGCTGAAAGTGTTAATTTATTTGTTTTCCAATCTATTCAAGATGCTATTACTGGATGGCCAGCTGGAAAGAGAATTAAACCAACAGAACGTGCATTAAAAGTATTTGACCATCCAACATTAAATAAGAAATCATTATATGATTCATCATTATCAAATCATAAAAGAATTTGTGTCTTTTCACCTCATCCAGATGATGATGTTATTTCTATGGGAGGAACAATTGCTCGTTTATGTGAACAAGGAAATGAAGTTCATACTGTCTACGAAACTAGTGGGGCAATTGCTGTATGGGACGATGACGTAAAGAGATTGACACATTTTGCATGTTTATATTCTAAATTAATTGGAGCTAATACTGAATTGTTTGAGTCAAAAGCCAAAGAGTATAGTGAATTCTTTAAGACTAAAAGTTGTGAAAGTGGATTTAGAGATAATGAAGAAATTCTTGAAATTAAAAGAGTTATTAGAGAAAGTGAAGCTGTTGATGCAAGTGTTCATGCTGGAGTTAAAAGAGAAAATGTTCATTTGTTAAATTTACCATTTTATCAAACAGGAAAAACTGGTAAAAAACCAGTTGGACAAAATGATATTGATATTGTTAAACAAGTTCTTAAACAAGTTAAACCTGAAATCGTATTTGCTGCTGGTGATTTAAGTGATCCACATGGAACACATAGAAAATGTACTCGTGTTGTTTTAAAGGCTTTAGAACAATTAGAAAGTGAAGGAGAAGAATGGGTAAAACAATGTGATATTCTTCTTTATAGAGGAGCATGGCAAGAATGGGAAATTGAACGTGCTGACCTTATTGTTCCAATGAGTCCACAAGAAGTTGTTTTTAAAAGACTTGTTACTTTCAAGCATCAATCACAAAAAGATCTTCCATTATTCCCAGGAGCTGATCCAAGAGAATTTTGGCAAAGAGCTGAAGAAAGAAATAGAAATACTGCTGAACTCTTGTCTAAATTAGGATTTGCTCATTTTGCTGCTGCTGAAGCTTTCGTAAGATATGATAAATCCATGTCTATTTAAAAATCCATTCAATTTAATTTTTTCTTTGCTCTCTAATTATTTTTTTGTTTTTATAACTTTTCACATGTTTCCTGTCATACTTACTCCTTCTTGCATTTTTACTATTTGGAGGAATGCATTTCTTTTTATATTTAATGACCTCCATGTGGCTACTGTTAATTTCTTATCATTAAAAATGTCATTTGCACATCTTATATATTCACCACATTTCTTTTCTTTCAATTCTTTTAAATATCTTTCATTTATTTCATTATTTACCCATTCAAATATTTCCTTTACATCTTGTTTTCTTTCATTTATTTCTATTATATTCATTAATTCATTAAAATTAATATTCTTACCAAATGCTTTCTTCATTCTTTTAATTATTCCATTTGGATTTTCTTTTATTATTTCTATCATTTCTCATATTTCTGTGCTTGATCTCCACTTATATTTTAAATATATTCTTAATAATTCTTTAGCACATTCATCTCTTGCTGACATTATTCATAATCCCAATTCATTTATTTTAACATATAATCTACTTTTGGGAATATTTCTACGGGTACGAAAATTAGCAAAGAAAAAATGCATCTAAATAATTTACAAAAATGAAAAAGATGCAAAAAAATTTGCATCCATAGAATATTCCACTTTATTATATTTTGCTCCTAAAAAAAATAAAAAATAAAAAGTATGATAAATACAGAATATGTAAATATTTATGTTTATATTTTATAATCATTTGTATTCATTTTGTATGAAATATTAATGAAATAGATGATTTGATGAATCATATTTATTTTTATTATTCATATTCTTTTATTTATATGTTATTTATCTATCGTATTTTTATATTTATTTCTCTGTTTATATTATTTATATCATTGTATTCTTCTTATTATCTATATATTATTATATTATTATATTATTCTTATTTTATTATTTTTATGTTTATATTATTTAGATTTTCTTATTGTTATTCTTTTATATTTAAATGTATTTTATTATTTGAATATTCATCTTTATCATTTTTATATTCTTATCATTTTTATATTCTTATCATTTATTCTCTTTTGATTTATATTAATATTAAATTTATCTTTTATACTTTGATTTTATTATTATATCATTGATTATCATTTCTCGTTTTATTTATCATTTATTCTTATTATTCTTTTGTTTTATATTCTATCTATGTTATATATTCATATCATTTTCATTTATATTTTATCACTTATTATATATTATAATAACATAACACATATGATTGAATATATAATAAACATCATGATGAAATTATACATATAAATAATAAACATAAAAAAGAGTAAAATATTTTTCAATAATAAAATATTGTTAATCATTTTACATAATTATATTAGACACTTATTATTGAATAGTTCTAATTTTTACAATAAAAGTACACTTTTTTCATTCTTTTCTTCTTTTATTATCTATTCTATTTTATTACTCTTTATCTTCTTCTACTTTTTCTTAGTTTCATAATTTTATTTTTCATCACCTTCTACTTCTTATGTCTTTTTATTCTTTTATATCTTTCTCTTCTTTTTCCATTATTTGCTTTTTTTCGTTGCCGAGGCTGTGCACTCAACATCACATTTAACTACAAAGTATCACTGAGAGGTTAATTATCTAATTCAACTCTTTTATTCTATTTTCATTTAAATTCTAGAATATAAAAACAAGAACTAGAAAATAAGAATAAGAATATGAGTGAGAAGCAACTTGATATTCAAGTATTTAAAGATTATAGCATTGATTTTACAACTAATGTTCCATTAGTGAATGAAGTTATGGCAAGAGAAGTTATTAAGTACTTGTACAAAGTGGATATGAGTGAGATGAAAATAAAGGATATCCAGAATAATGAAGAAATAGACAAAACAAATGATGATTACGATTATGCTATTCAAATAGGATTGTACTCTCACAATAGTATTTCTAATAAATATATTGTAGGAGGAATGGTAGTTTCTAGTAAGGATAAAGTTCCATATTTGTTTTTAGCTAATTCATATAAAATTTCATATTGGAAGACAGATATAGAGAATTATGATGGAGACTTTTCTATTACTAATAAATCATTTATGGTAGAGAGAAATCTTGGAATAGACATTAAAGGTACATTACATTTACCAAGAAAATCAGCATTTTTATTAGGAAAGTATGAAGATGTTATTTTTGAACAAAGTACTACTGAATATACATTAGGAAGTGATAATGTGTAATATGTATTTGTAAGTGATGAGACTACTACTACTAGTAAAAGAGAGAATGAGAAGAATACTCCTAATCAAGGTATGAGTAGAAGAAGAAAATTATTTAAGAAAGAGATAATTAATTAACAATTAAATGATAATTGAATTCTTTTTAAGAAATAATCAATTAGTTTAAGTAGCATGAACCAGTAGTTTCATTATAATCATAACTTACTATACTGAGAACATTAGAGAAAGTGAAATTACCTAAGATTCTTTGAAGACCAAATGGCATATTATTTAATAATATTTGGAGATAATCATTGTATTCAATAGAAACAATAGGATGATTAATAGTAAGTGATGAATATGAATTTTCACCAAATAAAAAGAAAGAGTCATTAAGATTAAATGATAAACTACTTTCTAAAGGAACTTGAATCTGATTTTCATTTGTATTACAATACATAATAACATCATATTTTGTTTTCTTATCATTGAGTATAAACAAGAATCCTATTCCATAAATCTTTTCATTACTATTAGTATCATCATCATTATTACTATCATCATTAGATAATTTGACATTAAATCTTAAATCATAATTAGCCTTTATTCTAAATAATTCAGTCTTTAAACTAGTCATATCAACATTAATTTGAGAAGTATCACTATTCTCTACTATTGCTGTAGCACTTTTCATATTAGTAGGATCAAATTGAAGAATCTGATCTACTTTATAGACACTAATATTACCAGCATAATCATTTATATCAAAGTTCTTTGCTGTAGGTTTTGGAGTAAGTCCACTTCTTCTTGTGGATGCTATTGCACGTCTTGATCTCATAATTTTTCTTAGTTTTAGTGAAAAATAAAGAAAGAAAGAATAAGAGAAACGATTAATTAGATTCTAGTAATGATATTATTATCATTGAATCTTTGTCTTATAAGAGACTAAAAAAGACATAAAAAGATAGTTACAAGAACAACTATCATTGAAAATAATGGATTCATCATTTCAGCATTATTATCAACATGATTATAATTATAGTCATAATCTAAATTTAATCCTGGTAATTCTTCTTTTGAAGGGTCAATATAAAAATAATTTTTCTGAGTATTTGCAAAACAAATATCTAAATCATTAGTGAAGCTATTAACAAGATTTAAACAATATGAATCAGAGTATTCTTCACCATAAATTGTATTATTTACTATAGTGATATTTAACCATCTTCCATTGTCAGGAAAACATAATTTCTTTTTAGAAAAAATAGTTTGTAAGTTTTTACATCCTTGGTCATGATATGTATAAATGAGAAGATATGAATTCCTAATTTCATCAATAGTAGAATAATTAATTTGAAGTGTACGGTTTTCAATAGGAGCAAATGCATTTTTACAATTTTCCATAGTAGCATAATAAGTGAAATTCATATGTGTATTGTTGTTATAAAAGAAATAAGCAGCATAATCAGTAAAACTAATACAACTATTAAGAGGAAAATAATCAGTTTGATATTCATTGTTAACATATTTAAAGTAATTGTATGGCTTATCCTCATTTATAGAATTAAGTGCATTGTCTTGGGCATCAATAATGTCATAGAGAAATCTTCCTTCAACGTTAATAATTGTTAAAATAATAAAAAAAAACATTAAACAAATCTTAGTGGTAATATATCTTATTTAGTTTAAGCGTATTATTAGATTCTTTTAAAAATAACCATGAATGTTATATATCCCAAATTTAATATAGTCTTAACTTGTAAGAGAGAGTCATAGATAATTCAACAGAGCAAGAACCAGAAGAGAATCTATTTAGAGAGAGATAAATTCCACCTAGAGACACTGTTTGTGATCTTTCTTTAATCAGATTAACATTAGTTAATTGAGAGATGTCGATGTCAGTTAAATTCATTTGAGAATCTAATTGATAATAAGTTAAATAAGGGGATTGAACAGTATAAGAGAATGACTTATTAAATTGATTATTAACTGAGAGTGTAGATTGATTGATGTGATCAATTAATTCATTAATAAGAGGAGTATGAATATATGAGAATGTGATTGTTGAGATCTTGTCGTCATAATTAGTAAGATTAATTTTAAGACTTGTAGGTCTTAAATTTCCATAAGTAGGTTCAATAAAGTCCATTAAATCGATTCTATAATAGTTAGTCAATTGAGTGTCATTAAATTTAATAACTTTTGTTATTGTACTAGTAACAATTTCATCTGTTTTGTCTGTTTTGTCTGTTTTTTGTGTGATTAAATCACCTATTTGTTCAATTTTCTCTTTTTCCTTATTCGAAAAGCTAAACATAAATTAAAATATTAGATCAATTATAAAAACTAGTTATTTCTGAAAAGCTATCAATATATTCAAAGATATTTGTATTAGAATTAGAGTTTGAGTCAGAGTCATGATTAGAACTCATAGCTTGATTAATTGTATAATACTCTAACCATAAATGCATTCGAGTATTAAGAAGTGTCTTTACTTCTTCACTTAGATTATACTTATCAAGTAATTTTTCATTTTCCCATAATTTCTTCAAGAGAGATGAATATTTCTTATTAATTTCATCAGAAACCTTTCTAGGCTTAGATTGTTTAATAGATTGAATAGAAGAAGTGTCATGACTATTATTATTACAATTATTATTATTATTATTATTAGTAGTAGTAGTAGTATTAATAGAAGTAGTAGTATTTTGTTTTTGTTTACGAATATTGTGTTTCAGTAGACGCATTATTAAATGAAAATAAGATGAACTCAAAAAGAAGGAATTGAATAATTAAATAGAATTAGTCATGTGGAGTGTCCTTAAGTATGTTGTCGATGATCCAGATAAAGAGAGTGCAGTAGTTTCTGAATCTATGGAGAAGTCTGATGAAGAGACTTTGAGAGAAAACACCCTTGAGATAATCAAGAAATATGTAGACAAGTACACCGACAATTATATAATCTCGTTGCATTATCTAAGTGTTCCAATAATAATCAGTTATGGAAAAAGAATTCCAGAAAATGAAAAGTTTAGAACAATCAATGAGTATATAGAAACACAAAAGGAGGTGATTAAGATTCTAATGATGGAGAAAGCAGAGTATATAAAAGGATTCTACTTTATCAAAAGAACAATTGAGAGTAGAAAAACCATTCTAGAGTCAGCTGATCAAGATACATTTGAGAGTAGAGCAGCAAGAAGTGGACTTGAGACATACACAATCAATGAATTACGAATGACATGGAAAACTAATAGGTACAAGTATCTAACAAAGGCATTGATTACAAAGACAGAGAAGTTGTATTTACCAAATGAAGACCATCCATTGTACAAGTCATTTACAGACTTTTTGAAGAATACATACAAACGAGGAGTGGATCGATTCAAGACATTCATCTGTGTTGGAAGTACTTACATAGGAAAGAGTGTCTTCTTCACAAAGTTTATTGTTCCTGATGAGTATTACATTTATCATTCAAACAATCTTGAATACAGTAAAATGTCAAATCAGCCACATAAAATATTCCGAATCTTAGATGATATTAATTGGAGTGAAGTGAAAAGTACCGAGTTGAAAGCATTGATGAACAGAAACATCTCGAGTGTTGATATCAAGTATGGGTATGAATACATCTTCCCATTGATTCCAATCATCATAGTCAACAAAGAAGATTACATCAATTTCCAGAGACATTTCAGTGACATATGGAAGTTTATTGAACGAAATGCTGTGATTTATCCTGAACAGAAAGAGGAGTGTATAGAAGAAGAAAGACCGATCTTCACACAAAAAGAAGTGAGAGGAGAATACAAGTATCTTTTTGATTCGATTATTCCAGTCAATGAGTTAAAGGAGTGTGATACAGTCAATATGAATGAATGGATTAAAAAGGAGTTAAATGAAAAGCATGGATATATCTATGACATTCAGAAGTACATCCAATTACCAAGTGAGAAAGAGATTAAACTTCCCAATCCAGAAAGACAGAAGAGGAAGATTCTTGAAGATTATGAGGAGTATTTAATGAGAAAGAAGAAAGCAATCATTGAGTCAGAAATCCAAAGAGTCTCAAATCGAAGAAGAAGAGAAGATAAAGAACAGAGTGATGAAGAGAAAGACAGAAAATGTGAAGATGAGAGGTATGAAGATGAGAAACTGATAGAGAGTGAGACAGACTATAGCACCACTAATTCAGAAGATGAATACTCAGGAGAAGACAAAGAAGAAACAGATACGGAAGAAGTAGATGATGGATTCATTGAATTATAATAGAAATATTATTAAATATTTATATACTATTTTTTAGAAAAGAAATTAAAAAAAAACAGTTATGAGTAGCTTTCTAGTAATAACACCAATAAGCTATTATGATGAAGTAAAGGAGTACTTGATGATGAATCGTTACATGACATATATTGTCTCAGCAAAAGACAAGGAAGAAGATAAAGTATATATATATGTGAAGTACACAATAGAGATACCAAAGTTAAATCAGAATATTTCAAAGAGAATAAAAATATACAAAAACAGATATGATTATGATTATGAACGTACGATAAAATACCTTCGTAAGAAAGGAGATATTATAGAACATATCAATAAGATTAGAGACTTTGATAGTGAAATAAGAGAAGAGAAAGAAAGGCCATTAAAGGAAGTGAAAGAAAGGGCAATAATAATGGAAGAAAAAGCGATAATAAAATCAGAGAAGCCAATATTAATAGAAGAGAAGCCAATAGTAAAGGAAGAAGAAATTGATTTGAGTGTTGAAGATTGGATGATTAAGGAAGAGGAAATTGATTTAAGTGTTGAAGATTGGATGATTAAGGAAAAAGAGAAAGTTTTAAGTGTTGAAGATTGGATGATTAAGGAAGAAGAAGAAGATTTTAGTCAGATTGAAATGTCGCAGTTGAAGCAAATCATAAAAGATAAAGAAAAGGAGTTTACAGTCAGAAGAAAAGCTTATGAGAAAGTGAAGAAATATGTAGAAATTCTAGAGAACATTACAGAGTCTACAACAGGGAAGAAAGCACTTCAAGAGATAAAATATGTTCTTTCAGAATATATGCGATATGCAGAAGACATAAGAAATGCTAGAGAAATCTAAAGAATGGGATAATTTACAAATTAGAAAATACAAATTAAAACTATTTTCCAAAAAACGAAGAAAAACAAAAAAGAGTATAACAAGAAAGAGAAAACTCAATTATATTTCATTTATATTTCATTAAATAAGAAATGATTGTTTAATTTGTTTTTATAAAAATAGAATGAGGAATGTTAGATAATACATACTATATCTTTACCATTTGATAATTTTCTATTTATATCTCTAGAAATGTTTTATATAACTATTTGTATCTCTAGAAATGTTTTATATAACAATTTAAAAGGTCATACTGTGACCCGCTATGCAGGTCATACTGTGACCCGCTGAGCAGGTCATACTGTGACCATCAAGCACATTTTTTCATTAATTTTTTTTTTAATTTTTCAAAAATATATATCTAAAGGAAAAAAATGAAAAGAAAAAAAAAGAAAAAAACCATCAGATGGTCATACTGTGACCCGCTATGCAGGTCATACTGTGACCCTTAAATGGTGTTTTATATAACAAAAATGAAATGTTTTATATAACATATCCTATCAATACACAAATAAGAATTTATACAAGAAGTTAAACAATGTTATACAATGTTATACAAATCAACAACTCCCATTTTATATAATGTTTTATACACAAAAAACACATGTGTTTGTTATACACTTCTGATCTCTTATTTCTCATTCATCAATGAATAGTCCAAGAACCAATGATAAGATTGATCTTATAGTCATCCCTTCAGGTCATGTAATTACAGTAGACCTTATTGTTGAAGGTGTTGACAAAAACAATGACATTGAAGAATATGATAGTGAAGATTATGAATATTATTATAATCTTGAAAATGACTCCTTTGAATATGATGATTATCTTGATGATCATAATCTCGATGATTATCTTGATGATTATCTTGACAATTTTAATTGATTTAATGTTTAACAAATTCTCAATTACTTTATTTTTCTACTTTCTTGAAGATAATTTGTGTTGGAGTGGATACTCTATGTATCTCTCTTAATTCTACTTTCTTGAAGACTAGTTTTCCTCTCTCCTCATTGCTTCTTCTTATCTCCTTTTGAATTGCTTCTGAAAAGTCATACTTCTTTACTACTCTTCTATTTCCTGCTATAACACGATCACTACTCATCACATTGACTTCAAGTTCCATGGGAGTTATCTTGTTATTCTCTATCATCAGATATGGATTCTCACTCTTGAAATAGAACTATCTTCTTCTTTCTCCTCTAGTGGAATTGTATCCTCTTCTTCTATTTCTCCTTCTTCTTCTATTTGTGCAATCACATCTTTGATCTCCTTATCTTTGCTCATTAATTCATTCATTATTTGTCTTTCTTCTCTTTCTGTACTTTCATTTGCTATTTTACTCATTAATCGGATTTTCTCTCCTTCAACTACTTCTACTGGATTATTGCTAATAACAACTCTTTTCTTTGGTTTAGTATATGTCATCTCTTCTAAATTCATTACAACTTCTTTGTCTATCTTCTTCATGTCTATTATTCTTGATGCTATACTATTTCCTAATGAAAGAACTTGTATATAATTCTGATTATAATGATTAGCAAATATACTTAATCTTTCTTCTAATGTCATTTTTTGGATTTCTTCTAATTGGTTCAGAAACTGGATTGTTTCTGGATAAATAATTACTCCATCAATTGTCTTTTCACTATTAATACTTGAAATCTCTGGATATCTTCTGTATATTAGATTTCTTAACCAAATATCTTGGTTTAAATCATATCCTAATTTCCCTTGTAATACTTCTAATTCTTTTTGTTGTTTTATCATCTTATCATATGTATCATTTGCTTTATTTCCTCTTTCAATATTGACTCGAATATTCTCTAATACATCTTCAATATACAGAATGCTCATTATGATACTGTACTCAATTTCTACTGTTCTTAATAGAGTCTCATTAATGTATGGTACAATTATTCCTTTGACCCATAGATTTGGTACAAGTCCCTCATTTACATTATCTCCATTTCTTGTGTCTACATAAATCGGATATTTATACTCATTAAAAGCTCCTACTTTCTCAAAATTCTCATTAAATTCTTTTGGAAGGACATTTAAATTAAACATGTATCTTAACATTATAGACATTATATATATTGTTGCTAATCCTTTGATTTTAATTTCTTTATCAGTAAACATTGGATTGTTTTTATTAATTAGTTGATACAGTAATATTACTAATTGGATTGTTGATTCACTAAAGACTGGATCTTCGTTTTCTTTATAATAATTATTAATTCTTTCTCTTGTTTTGTTAATTATACCTTTTTCTATCTTGAATATTTTGATTGCTGTATATGAATCTAATAAATTATTTAAATTATCAATACTTGGTTTTTTAATAAATTTTAATGTATTCACAACTGCTCCTGATTTTATATTATTAACTATTGTACTTCCTGATAGAATCCTATTTAATTGGATTAATTGGTTTTTAGTAAGTAATTCTTTGACATCATCTTTAATCCCTGATATAATAGATAGAGTATTCGAATTATAACTCATTGATTCTAAACTTTTAAGTTCTTTTCTAAAATTATTCAATTAATTCGCTGTTTTCATTAGATTTGTTATTATTAATGTCTTCTTGAATTTCTTTTTGGCTTTGTGCTTCTATTCTTCTTCTCCCTTTCTTCACTTTCTTGTCTTTTGTTAACACCTCTTTCAACCGTTGAACATCTCTTTTTCGACAACAACAGCACATCAAAAGGATAACATTCACAACAACTAAGATCACTATGAAATTTATAAAGATTGAGACACCCCAAAAGATATTGTAGATCTCTTCCATTCTCTCTTTCTATTGCATTTTTGAGTTGCGAGTTTATATGCATTAATCTAAGTTTAATTAACCAATTCATGGAAACTCTACTAACATCTTCAACATTTTCCCCTAATTTCATCTTCTCTGGACTTAATGGAGACATAATAGACTATATCATTTCAAGTTATATGGTTAATATGAATCTTATCAAGATTCACTACTGGCATCCTAATCTTATCATTCATTGTAATAATGCATACAATGACACTCTTGATGATCAGAAATACATCATCTATCATAATCTTAATAATAATGGAATTTATCATGCTAAATTTGTCTTAATTACTACATCTAGAATGCTTAGATTGATTATTATGTCTACTAACATTACAAATCAATTAATTCAAAATTGTTGGAATGATTATTACATTCTCAATATTCCTTTCACATCTACTCCTTCAACTACAAAAAACACTGATCTTCTCAACTTATTCTTTACTACTTATAACATTAATTTAAAAATGTCTTTATCAAATTATGATTGGTCTAATGTTCATGCTATTTTATCAGTGAGTATTCCTAATATTACTTCTCATACAAATTGTTGGAATCATTTATTTCCTACTCAACCTCATGGCTCTTGTATTGTTCAAACTCCAACTGCTATGCTTAATTATAATTTATTGGATACTCTTGGATTAGACAATTCTACCTTTAATTGTCCATTTGATCTTGACTCTCGAAAAAATTCAGATATGTCTTATTTTCTTATTAATAACTTAGATAAAAATACTCTCTATAAATTAAATTATATTCACTCTTCACTTCCTTATCACTTTAAACGCTATTTCATCCATACTCTTAATCCTCTTGCTGATTGGTTCATTCTTACTTCGGCTAATCTTACTTATTATGCTTGGGGCTCTAAATATTCCCCATCTAGAAATGCTGAATTAGGTGTGATCTGGAAATTCTCAGATGTACAGAAGAAATCTAAAGAACAAAAAGTCTAATGACCATCAATGTCATTCTGCTATTATTAAAGATGAGAATGATCCTCATTGGGTATACAATTCTACAGGTAGTGGACGCCATTTCTTTCACTTTGACTTTAAACAGGACATTAATTTGAAAGATGTTCCATTATCTATTGTTGATGATAATATACCATCTTTATCTGATGATGTTATTGTTTTTGCATTTAATAGAGATACTGGAACAACAAACATTACTTTGATAGTAGAAGGAGAAATGTCTCTTCTTAAATTTAAGGTCAATGGCAAAGAATTTGATATGAATAAGATACAATTCTATTGTAATTGTCTTTTCAAAAAAGACTCTACTTTAATTTTTAGTAAAACAGATATTTTTTATACAAACAATCCAGATAAGTATAAAGTTTATATGAATGAACCAGTTACAATTAAAACACAAGAAGGACAAATAATAGAAAATCCATTTGCTAATGCTTATATGGAAATAACTTATACAGATAAGAGTCAATTAGAAGAAGTGGAAAAAAATGGAGAAAATGTTTATTCTACTAAACAAGCATCACTCATTAAATTTGACATGAATGAAGACATAGAACTTGATAAGATCCTTCATGTTTATTCATTTGGTTTTATTACTAATAAAAACATTACTATGACAAACAAAAAAAGTAATAGAATAGTAGTATTTTGTGATACAACTATAAATAATTATAAGAAGGAGGGAGATAGTGAATTTACTAAGAGTAGTGATACAGACTCTGTTCAAATAAATGATGCAATGATATGTAGTGCAGGATATCTTACTGTTAAAAATCTCAAATTAAAGAATTGTACATTTGATATTAGAACAACTACAGATGATCAATCACTAGGAAATAGTTTAGTATCAGGTATGAGCATAGTAGATTGTACTTTTCTCACAAAACAGAAAATAGAGGCATATGAGAATGACTCTATTTATATTAGTGACAATCTAAAAGCATTTAAGAGTAATACATTTCTAGAAGGAATTCTCTTAGATAATAGACTAAGTCTTGATAAGGTAGAAGGAAAGTTTCTAATCAAAGGAGATGTAAGTACTTATGATAACAATAGTCCTGATTCACAATATGGATACATTGATATAGTAGAGAATAATTCTGAAAACCAACTCAAAGTAGAAAGACGCACACTACATGATGATATGTCTCCATATAACATAGATTTAGATTTAGAGAAATATACTCAAGTTGTATTAGATGACATCAACAAAGGAAGTATGTATACAAGTAAGTTATACTCAGACAAGACATCATATCTTCAATGGTTATGTGAATGTCAAACAAAGTGTATTAAAGGAGTTATAATAATGGAAAAAGAAAGAAGTAATATTAATCAATTTATAGAAAATAATAAGAATAAATATGATATTATTGTTAGTGAAATCTCTGTTGAGAACCAAGGTATTAATTTACCTTTTATTGATTGGAACAGTTATAATAATATTCAAAGTGCAGCACTACATTATACTCGTTCTGAAAATAATGATTTAGATGATTCATACTATACAAAATATGCACAAATTGCATTTATGGGGGAATTGATTTCACATGCACTTAACTCAGATGACTCTCGTTTTAACTATTATAATACTTTAATTGAAATTAAAGATACAAGTCTAAAAAGTTATCTTGATGTATTAAAAGATTTATTAAATTTAAATGAACCTCAAGATAAGAATAATTTTTATTTAAAAGAATCACTTGTAAAAAAATGTTTCCCTTCTAACTTTAAATATGATGAAAGTAAAGATACAATTACTAACTTAAAGAATCTTCTAACAGTAAGAGGAATTCCTGCATCAAAATATATGGCTGATATTTATCTTCACTATTTAACAAATGGAGATTTTAAGAGTATAGATAAAGACACAAAAATTATATTTGCAAATGGTACTAAAATGACATTTAGTGAATATATTGTAAAAATTAGAAGTGATCTAGATATAGTATCTGATGTAATTGTTGAGAATGACATTCAATATTTCCAATCATGGGAGGATATTACAGGAGATCCACAGTACAGTCCAGTCAGTGCAAAGGCATCATTAGAGGAGATACTCCAAACAAAGGATATTAATGAAATGAAGAGATTGTTGAATGAATGGCAATATAAATGCATGTATTTATCATACAAGAATGGAAGTGTTATATTCACAAAAGATATTGTAGGAAATAATGTTACATTTAGTCTTAGTAAAGGAGAGGAAACACTCTTTATTGATGATCTACTCAATATGACTACATTTAAGGATTATAGTGATTATACTATTAATGCAGTTGATTATAAAATTCAGAGAAAGAAAGAAAATAAGGACATTTACATTTTGAATGATGAAGATCAGAATGTTAAGAATGGATGGGTTTACACTGACAAAATCTATAGACTCATGATGAAGTACTTTAATGGAAGTAGAATAGATGACAAACCACCCGAAAGTACAATGAGTAATGAAGAGATGGCTAACATTATGACATTAATAAGTACAAGATTAACTACAGAAGATGAAGAAAAAGAAGGACTTATTGAGATTCTAGATAAGATAGAAGAAGCAATGAATATTATTTATACAAAAGAACAGAAATATGATAGAGAAGATGTCAATTATAGTCATAAAGAATATCAAAAGATAAGAAATGGATTTGAAGAATGGAGAAACTATTATATTCCTAGTCCAAGTGAGTATTTCAAAACAGCAGAAATTATGATATGGAGACCAATTGAATTAGAAATGAAAAGTGTAGAAGAAATTAGGAATGAAAAATATGATCCTCAATATATTATAGATTATTACAATAATATAGAAGAGAAGTATAAAGAAGAAAAGAAAAAGAAATGGGTTATTAATGAACAAGATGAAAAGAATGTAGAGGTAATTATATTTGAAGATGCTAGCGATAGTGAATATGGAGAAATGATGAATGAAATTCAAGGAGCAAGAAATAGACTTCAAAGATATGATTCACCTAATAAATTAATTGTTATAATGGGAACAAATTATGGAGATATCTATAGTGTATTTGGAAAAGAAGATCTTATTAATGTAGTACCTATTGAAACATTCTTTAGAATTAAAAATACAAATGACATAATTTATATTCCATATGATAAAAGAGATAGTGATACAAATTGGGCAATAGATAAATGGCTCTTTACTAACTTGTATGACTTTATCTTTGAGCCTATGATGTATTATATCAATGATTCATCTCCATTTAAAGGATTACTAGAAAGTATCAATGACATTCGATACTTAGGATATGTTATGATTAAGCAGGAAGAAAAGGGAATGAATATTAAATAAGAAGAAATAAATGAATTATTTTTCGTCAATTTCATCTATTATTTCATTTAGAAAATCATCATCATTATCGTTGTCATTAATTTCTTTAACTGATATAGTCTTAAGAGAGTCATCAGTTTCTTTTAAGGGAATCTTATCATTGTTAAATACATTAGTATTAGTATTAGTAGTAGTAGTAGTAGTAGTAGTATTAGGAATAGTCATAGTACTAGTAGAAAGATCCTCTAACAAATGAAACTCTTTAACAACATTTTGATTCAAGTGATGAGATTGTTCAATAAGAATAGGATCTGTACCTTTTATACTGAGATTTTTCTCTTTTAATTCATCCAAGAATAATTCAGTTTGACCCATATTTTCCATTATTTCAGCATTAACACTATTAATAGAAAGAAAACATTGAAAAGCTTGAGACAATAATAGACGAGTAAACCAAGTTTTGTGAGATTTCATAGCATTAAAATAATTTGAAGAAGTAATTTTTTGTTCAAAGAATTTAGTAGTATAGCCATCAGTTTCATAATGTGTACCATTTGCTAGCCATAAGACTAATTTTCCATGAATAGTAAATATCCCATTTTTTTCAATAGAATCGATTCTTTCCATTATTTCCCAATTACCAGGACCAAGAAGATTATTGAGAATTAGAGTACAAACAGGAGTAGGTAACCACATCATTTTATTTCCTTTAAGATTACCTTTTAGAAAGATATTGTTATCTATATCAAAGTATCGCATTAATTCAATACTATTCATTTGAAGGATATCAAAGATAGTTTGATCGACATATAAACCATTTAATTTTCTAATTATATGAGATTCATTAAATTGAAGAATTTTGTTATACATAGCACCAGAGAGAAGATTTTCATTAAACATTTTATTTAAGAAGTCTACATTGATAGGAGGACTGAACATTTTAACTAATTGTTTAGAACCCATTAATTTCATTCTTTCTAATTGAATAGTGTATTTATTATGATCGAAGTATTCATCAATGAAATCAAAGACTTCTTTTTTATTTTGGGTATGGTTAAGAGTACTAATTCTACTCTTTAAATCACGTTTAAGTTTTTCTTGATAAGTAGGAATATTAATTTTTGGTTTCTTAGGATTAGTGGTGTTATTAACATTTGTGAGACTCATAATGAAAAGAGAAAAATAATAGATTCATAGGAATAAAGAAATAATAAAACATTAATTAGAATCTAATAGTAAAGTATGTTGAAAATTTGTAAAAGAGAATTCTTCTAATTGAACGTCATCTTGATTAATATTAGTATCTGGATCAGTGTTATTAACATTTAGAGCAACTAGATTATCAATAGAGAAATTAAAAGTATCCAATTGATTGACTTTAGGAAGACTTTTTTCAGAAGACAATAGAGAGGAATCATTTAAGAAAGCTACTATTCCAGTATCATTTCCAGAAAACATTATATTAACAAAGAGTGGATTTTGTAGAACAAGAAGATGATTATTAGAATTGAATTGTGTTTTGAGATGATTAAATATAGTGATAGCAGGATTATGAACAAATAGCATTAAATCATTTTTTGATTTAAGTTCAGAAATGAAAGTATTTTGTTGAGTATAAACTCTAAAGTTAAAGTTAATAGAGAGAATTCCTTCAGGATAAGTGTATCTAATAAGAATCCCAACATTAGTCAAGAATTGACACAAATATTTGAAAGTAGATTCTAATGAGTATCTATACCCTTTAAGTCTAGTTAAAGAGATTAAATTTGTAGTGAGTTGTTTATAAATAGAGATATTCAAAGGTGTTTTAATATCTCCAATAAAATAAACAGAAGAAACAGGATACATGATATGAATCTTATCTTTTTGAGCATTAATATCAGTAAGAACAATTTGAAAATGATAAATTTGTTGAATTAAATGATATAAAAAATAAATGTCAGTATGAATATTTCTTTCAGTGATAGACTTTCTAAGTTGTTCTACGTATTTTTGTTTTGTTGTCTTTTTAAACCATTGGTCAATTTTATGAGGAATGTTTGTTTTATTAGTAGACATTGAATATTTAAAGAGATAAGAACTGAAAAAAGAAATATGAGTGTAGAGAAAGGAGGTATATTTGAAGAGACGGTAAGAAAGGCAATAGAAGGGAAGAACATCTTTTTGTGGGGAAAAACTGGGACAGGAAAGACATTTACAGCAAATGAAGTTTGTAAAAGAGTAGGACAAATAATTCCCTATAATAAAAGTACAAGTAAATTATGGAGAAATTATAAAAAACAAAAAGTAGTTTTATTAGATGATATTGATAAAGATAGTGTTAATTATATTAAAAGTAGTATATTTACATGGGGAGATTATTATAATTTTGAAGCACAAATAAGTAGTAAAGAAGATGATACTATTATAATTAATCCAGTTAATTATACATTAATAATTACATCTACATTTAGTCCAGAAGAATTGTTTGAATTTAAGAGTAGTTATGAAGTAGAGAAATTCCATAGATTATTTAAAGTAGTCCATACAGATGAGAATTATTTAGACTTTTAAACACGAATAATATAATTGAAGAATTTTTAAGAAATCAATTAGATTTAATTTTTAGAGTAGATTGGAGTAATTCTCATCATCAAATGAGTCAAAGGACATTTCTCTTTCATTATTATTAATATTATTATCAATAATCATAAAGGTATTATTTTCATTTTGATTTTCATTTTGATTTTGACTATTATAATGAGTAGAATAATCAGGGATGACAATGTCATAGTCAGACTGGTGTTTATATGTACAAGTCCCACACATATCATAGACCATAGGATTTCTATATTCATCGTCATCGTCATCATTATAAATAGAGAATAGTCTTCTACCAATATAAGTTGATGGAAGTCTGGATGATGGAGTTTTATCAGACATTTGAAGAATGGGAAAATGAGATTAGATTAGATTAGAGGAAAACAAAAATAAAATAAGAAATCAATTATCTTTATCTTTGAGGAAGTATTCCATCCTTGAATAATATCTTTTCAGAATATATTTCTTTGAGAATATCTCTATTTGACATTCCCTTAGGTATATCATAATAGTCTTTGATTTTATAATATCTTAATGTAACATTATTATAAAACCAGATAAAGATTCTAACAGTGTCTTTATCATCTTTATGCATTCGAAATCCAATAAAAGCTCTATATTTATAAGTATTTAAAATATAAGATATTATATCAAAATAATCTTTTTTGTTAGTGATGAAATAATACCTTTTTTGGTATCTTTTATATTCACTAACTCTTTTAGACTTCTTGGGCTTATCATTGGTTCTTGGACTATTCATTGATGAATGAGAAATAAGAGATCAGAAGTGTATAACAAACACATGTGTTTTTTGTGTATAAAACATTATATAAAATGGGAGTTGTTGATTTGTATAACATTGTATAACATTGTTTAACTTCTTGTATAAATTCTTATTTGTGTATTGATAGGATATGTTATATAAAACATTTCATTTTTGTTATATAAAACACCATTTAAGGGTCACAGTATGACCTGCATAGCGGGTCACAGTATGACCATCTGATGGTTTTTTTCTTTTTTTTTCTTTTCATTTTTTTCCTTTAGATATATATTTTTGAAAAATTAAAAAAAAAATTAATGAAAAAATGTGCTTGATGGTCACAGTATGACCTGCTCAGCGGGTCACAGTATGACCTGCATAGCGGGTCACAGTATGACCTTTTAAATTGTTATATAAAACATTTCTAGAGATACAAATAGTTATATAAAACATTTCTAGAGATATAAATAGAAAATTATCAAATGGTAAAGATATAGTATGTATTATCTAACATTCCTCATTCTATTTTTATAAAAACAAATTAAACAATCATTTCTTATTTAATGAAATATAAATGAAATATAATTGAGTTTTCTCTTTCTTGTTATACTCTTTTTTGTTTTTCTTCGTTTTTTGGAAAATAGTTTTAATTTGTATTTTCCTAATTTGTAAATTATCCCATTCTTTAG
>NW_001914904.1:0-1685 GCF_000208925.1 Entamoeba histolytica HM-1:IMSS | reverse complement strand
AAAAATGCTGATTTTCTTGGTAAATGTAATGTACCTTTAATGTCTATTCCAAGATTTCTCTCTACCATAAATGATTTATTAGTAATAGAAAAGTCTCCATCATAATTCTCTATATCTGTCTTCCAATATGAAATTTTATATGAATTAGCTAAAAACAAATATGGAACTTTATCCTTACTAGAAACTACCATTCCTCCTACAATATATTTATTAGAAATACTATTGTGAGAGTACAATCCTATTTGAATAGCATAATCGTAATCATCATTTGTTTTGTCTATTTCTTCATTATTCTGGATATCCTTTATTTTCATCTCACTCATATCCACTTTGTACAAGTA
Organism: Entamoeba histolytica HM-1:IMSS; assembly: GCF_000208925.1. Taxonomy (NCBI): domain Eukaryota; phylum Evosea; order Mastigamoebida; family Endamoebidae; genus Entamoeba; species Entamoeba histolytica. Next base: position 1,344 of record NW_001914904.1, on the reverse strand, counting down.
CTTAATAACTTCTCTTGCCATAACTTCATTCACTAATGGAACATTAGTTGTAAAATCAATGCTATAATCTTTAAATACTTGAATATCAAGTTGCTTCTCACTCATATTCTTATTCTTATTTTCTAGTTCTTGTTTTTATATTCTAGAATTTAAATGAAAATAGAATAAAAGAGTTGAATTAGATAATTAACCTCTCAGTGATACTTTGTAGTTAAATGTGATGTTGAGTGCACAGCCTCGGCAACGAAAAAAAGCAAATAATGGAAAAAGAAGAGAAAGATATAAAAGAATAAAAAGACATAAGAAGTAGAAGGTGATGAAAAATAAAATTATGAAACTAAGAAAAAGTAGAAGAAGATAAAGAGTAATAAAATAGAATAGATAATAAAAGAAGAAATAAAAAGTGTATTTTTAATGTAAAAATTAGAAATATTCAATAATAAGTGTCTAATTTAATGATTCAAAATAATTAATATTGTTTTATTGAAAAAAAAATATTGTATTATTTTTTATGTTTATTATTTATATGTATAATTTAAACATGATGTTTATTATATATTCAATCATATGTGTTATGTTATTATAATATATAATAAGTGATAAAATATAAATGAAAATGATATGAATATATAACATAGATAGAATATAAAACAAAAGAATAATAAGAATAAATGATAAATAAAACGAGAAATGATAATCAATGATATAATAATAAAATCAAAGTATAAAAGATAAATTTAAGGGTACGAAAATTAGCAAAGAAAAAATGCATCTAAATAATTTACAAAAATGAAAAAGATGCAAAAAAATTTGCATCCATAGAATATTCCACTTTATTATATTTTGCTCCTAAAAAAAATAAAAAATAAAAAGTATGATAAATACAGAATATGTAAATATTTATGTTTATATTTTATAATCATTTGTATTCATTTTGTATGAAATATTAATGAAATAGATGATTTGATGAATCATATTTATTTTTATTATTCATATTCTTTTATTTATATGTTATTTATCTATCGTATTTTTATATATTTATTTCTCTGTTTATATTATTTATATCTTTGTATTCTTCTTATTATCTATATATTATTATATTATTATATTATTCTTATTTTATTATTTTTATGTTTATATTATTTAGATTTTCTTATTGTTATTCTTTTATATTTAAATGTATTTTATTATTTGAATATTCATCTTTATCATTTTTATATTCTTATCATTTTTATATTCTTATCATTTATTCTCTTTTGATTTATATTAATATTAAATTTATCTTTTATACTTTGATTTTATTATTATATCATTGATTATACATTTCTCGTTTTATTTATCATT